>NC_034409.1:10826282-10922513 GCF_002078875.1 Numida meleagris | reverse complement strand
CTTCCCCTCTTCCTCTTCTCCTCTCCTCCTCTCCTCTCCTCTCCTCTCCATTGGCCCAAATGTACACGTACAGCTTCTGGACATCTCTTTGGTGAATACCACACAGATTTTCAGACCCTTACTCCAACACTTAGATGTGTTCAGCATTTCTTTCTTCTGCACATGGAAGACTAGACATGAAGAGACAATTGCCTGATATGTAAAATGACTATTACTAATTGTAGGCTTATTTTTTCAATCCAAAACTGTGCTATAAAAGTATGTCTGGGAGACAGAACTTGTAGTGGAGGTGAAAAAAATGGTTAAGTAGAGACTGGGCGTATGCAACAAGCTAATGGTAACATTCTGTACATGTTTTATTTTCTCATTCCAGAGCTTTATCAAAAGTTCAGAAACCTTATGTTTTCCCTATTCTTTGGTTAAATGAGGTTAGTATATCTTCTGCATACGTTCATTGTCAAAAAAAAAGCACAAACAAGAAGACTTTTTCTGTCTTGATGCCCTGAAATTGATCAATTAAACTCATGCTATGATGTGTGTGCTTGCAGCCAGGAAGGCCAACTGTATCCCAGGCTGCATCAAAAGAGGGGTGGCCAGCAGGGTGAGGGAGGGGATTGTCCCCCTTTGCTCTGCCCTTGTGAGGTCCTATCTGGAGTACTGCATCCAGCATCCAGGTCTGGGGCCCCCAGCTCAGGAAAGGTGAGGAGCTGTTGGAGAGGGTCCTGAGAAGGGCCACGAAGATGATCAGAGGGCTGGAGAACCTCTCCTACAAAGACAGGCTGAGGGAGCTAGGCTTGTTCCACCTGGAGAAGAGAAGGCTCCAGGGAGACCTCATTGCAGCCTTCTGGTATTTGAAGGAAGATTATAAACAAGAGGGAAAACAATATTTTACACAGATAGATAGTGATAGGACAAGGGGAAATGGATCTAAACTAAAGGAAGGGAGATTTAGATTAGACATCTGGGGGAAGTTTTTCATGAAGAGAGTGGTGAGGTGCTTGAACAGGCTGCCTACAGAGATTGTGTATGCCCTATTCCTGGAGGTATTCAAGGCGAGGTTGGATGAGGCCCTGGGTAACCCGATCTAGTCCTTGATTTAGTGTTTGGGAACCTTGTCTGTGGCAAGAGGGTTGCAATTATATGATCTTTGAGGTTCCTTCCCACCCAGGCCATTCTATGATTCTATGATTCTATGATTCTATGATTCTATGATTCTATGATTCTATGATTCTGTGTGCACATGCAAAGAATATATTCAGCAGGTGAGGTCTTTGCATACTTACCTTTCACTGACTTTTTTATTGCACTATTTCAGTCTGCTGTTATTGGAGATGAAAAAGCAGAAATGTTCAGAAATAAAGTCACCGGTCGGGTCCAGTTACTGGGTGTGGTGCAGATGGCATTAATCATCTCAGGTTGTGTGCTGTTCCTCGCATTCATGGGTTCCTATTTCATATGCAGATCGAAGAAATTAAAATAAGTAAGTAAGCACTAGTGACTCAGTTCTCAGCAGCAACTTCTTCTCAGGGTTTAAGATGTTCAGAATCATTACATATTTATCCATTGTTATTTTTCAAGTGCTAGTAAATTTCAGCAGGTATTATTTCACTCCTGTTGAAAATCTAGATAATTTACCTAATGTTTTCTAATTCTCTTCTGAGCCTTAATCTTTCAGGATGCTCTCAGCATACCCAGGAGGGATACTGGGAACTAAATCCAGAAGACCAATATTTCTTTTTTCCAAAAAGACAGCATGATCGTTGTGACTTAATGAAAACAGACATTTTATCTAAGACTGTTAAACACTTCAGAAATGCCTTCTAGTACTTCCATGGGCCAAAGGCCACTCAGCAGTAGATTCCTGCACTCTTCCATTATATATTCCTATTTGAGGTTCAAGGAATTCACTTTAAATTACATTTCTTATCAAGTGCATTGGATGAATTTTCTCACCTTTTCTCTCAGTCTTACATCACTACCATGTTAGCCTAAACACCTCCTGACCATAGCTAGCCCACTAAGGCGAAATATAGTTCTATCCTGGGTAGGATTACCAGGTGGTGGAAACAAGCAGAAATATGAATATTACAGTGAAAACATTATGCTGTAGTAAGGAGCCATTTTTAAGAAGACTTACCTTATCACATGCTGAATTCTGATTTTATTTCACTACAGGTAACAAAAGACTTCAAATGTAGGCAAAGGATGAAGTTTCAGTCAAGCATATTAAAATTCAGGACAAAAGGTATGATTCCACATAGTATGGAATTCAGTGTGCTTTTCCATTTTAAGAAGACCAACTGAATAACCCAAATAAGCTGACGTTTCCAAAGGCCCACACTTCTGACATCAGTAAAGAGGCCACTGTGGAAATTATGCTTTGAAATAACTGATTATGTGAACCTTGTTACAAGTTTTAAATGACATTCAAGTGGACTGAAGTTGAAATGCAGTTGGAATTTAGTCCACCCTCGGCCATTTAAGCAACTTGCTACTTTTTTTTCTACTGGGAACTGCAAGACAAAGGAAAGACCCTTGCCAATGTTCTAGCTCTGAGCACAGGCTAGGGAATGACAACACCTTTGAGCTCAAGACATGATACTCTCATTTAAATGTTTCTTTCTGTTCCTTCAAGGAATGGAAAGTGCAGCAATAGAACTGCTCTCTATCATCTATTCAGGGATGTGAATTGTGTTGAATGTGAAGTTTGTTATGTAATGTTACTAACTGTAAAACATGAAATTAATAAAAGACTTACTAAAATACTTGGTTTATACATTTTGTGCAGAGATGGTGCGTGCACATACCACAGTCATTCATTTGCTGATGGTGCTCATCAGTGTTTGGCCCCACAGATGTTTGGTAATCTGAGCTACACTCTAACTCCCAGCCTCCACTACTCTTTGTATTCTCTACTGTGTGTTTCTCTTTCTGGCTCTTCCTTGTATACCAGCCTCTTCGCTGCCTTACCTCCACTTCACCAAAGGGAACCCTTAGGGAATGTTCTGATGCATCACCTTTAAGGTGGAGAGAAAATTTTCCAGAATACTATAGACCAAAAAAAATACCAAGATAATGATTTTGAGGGTTCAGAGGGCCCATCAGAGTGTTCCACTTTCTTAATTTAGAGCATAAATGAGAACAGGTAGCCCTAGTTTTTCTCTGATAAGCCATCTGCCACAAGGAAATATGTGCAATTATTTGGTTAATGAAGTGTGTCAGCCTGTAGATAGGTAGCAAACATTGCCATCTGTGCAAATGATTTACTTTTCATTTAATCTGAGTGCCATATATTTGAAATTAGTGTCACTGGGACAGATACTGAATATCATGGGGTGTCCCATGAAGTCACTGAATTCAGGACAAGAGCCTGAGTTCTTCAATCTTTTGTCCTCATACGGCTGCAAAGAAAAAGGAAAATCAAACAGAAGGCAGATTCTGATAATCTGGTGTTTGGAAACAGTGACGGATTTTAATCCAGAAAAGTTTAACTTGCTAGCAAAGGACAATATCTTTTGATAGGTATATTTAGCAAGGTGTTTTTACCTTTTGGGAAGAAAGGGAAAAACCCAACAAAATTCTCTTGTTTTAATCTATCGTGTTTAATGTTCCTTGTGAACAAAGTTGTGTAGCTATCATTGTGCATTAGAGCTGATGAATCATAAAAATCCCCAAGGACTATTAATGAGGGCAAAGTCTACATAATACATTATGAGAGTCTCTTTTTCCAGCCTTGAGCTGGAACTGCAAAATAACAGGGCAGGAGATGTGAAAGAAGCATGACACTGGAGAGAAGCTCTGCTCTCACATAGAAAGTTAATGTATTTGCTTCCTCATTGTGCTTCCTAGGCAATGACTCAACTGAAGACATCCCTAGAGTCCTATGGACATGTCAAAAAAGTTTGAGTACTGTTAAAGCCATTAACTCACTTTCTCCTTTGCTGTGGTTCAAGATCTGACACCAAGTTTTTATATATTTTATATATGTATATATATAATGCACTATATTTTATGTATACATATATTTTATATATGTGTTTATATACATACATTTTTTGTGTGCCAGAACTGAATGGTGAGATATTTTCACCAAAGGAACGACAGCAGTGCTCCTATTGAATTGGATTCACTAGTGTTTCAGCTTAATTTTCTTTAGCTTGAATTCCATTGTTAGCAATTTAACATTTACTCTGTGGCTTAGTGTGATGTGGTGCTCCAGCAGCAGTGATCCATCAAGACAAGTGCCATGATTTTGAATGTCTCAGGGCCCAATTTTGCATGCACACAAATATGTTTGTTCATATGCATAATCTCATTGATCTAAATGCAGGTTCAGGCTTATAAACTATGTTCTGTCCCTAGACTGTGCTTAAATTATAATTAATTGTTATTTTGTTCAGAGTGTTGGTTCCAGTTATTCTTAATTGATGTAATTAAGGCTAATGTTACTTATTTGCATTTGTTCAAACTCGTGTGGGATAAACATTTATTAGAAATGTTAATGAGCTCAATACAAATAAAATAAAGCTCAGACTTTCTGAGATCTTCATGTCTAAATAAATTCTGTGTTGGATAATGGACTCATTTTATTTCTTTTCCTTGGTGTTTGGAGTATGTTTTCTTTTCCTAAAGACTGATTTTATAAACTGATGAATGAACAATCTTGTGCCTAGCCTTATTATGTCATTGTAGTTTGACACATCACTGCTATTTGGATGTGCACATCATCTTTCTTGTTGCCCT
The DNA here is from genome assembly GCF_002078875.1 of Numida meleagris. NCBI lineage: Eukaryota > Metazoa > Chordata > Aves > Galliformes > Numididae > Numida > Numida meleagris. Next base: position 10,917,770 of record NC_034409.1, on the reverse strand, counting down.
ATGAAGTACGATGACATACAGCATTTTTATTTTGGGTTACAAAAAAGAGGAGGCTTTGGGGGCAGAGTTTAGCATCAGCATGTCAAATACTCAAATGTTGTGCCAGCATGTCACATATCAAATACAGTGTTCAGTTTTGGGCCCCTCACTACAAGATATTGAGGCACTGGAGTGTATCTGGATAAGGGCAATGAAGAGAAGGGTCTGGAGCACAAGTCTTATGTGAGAGCTGAGGGAACTGGGGTTGTTTAGTCTGGAGAAGAGGAAAGAAATCTGGCTCAGGAGAGACATTATTGCTCTCTACTACTACCTGAAAGGAGGGTGGAGCAAGGTGGGGGTTGGGCTCTTTTCCCAGGTAGCTAGCAATAGGACAAGAAATAATGGCTTCAAGTTGCACCAGACGAAGTTCATATTGGATGTTAGGAAAAATGTCTTCTTTGAAAGAGTGGTCAAGCACTGGAACAGGCCGACCAGGGAAGTGCTGAAGTTACCATCCCTGGATCTGTTCAAGACATGCGTAAATGTGTAGGGACATAGTTTAGTGGGCTTGGTGGTGATGGGTTGATGGTTAGACTTGATGATCTTTGAGGTCATTAATGATTGTATGATTTTATGTCCAAACTGAAGCAATTCTGAGGCCACATCAGGAACCAAGGTCAGAGCGAAGCCTCCTTTCACATCCCTAGAGATGGAGGTGTTGGCACATCTGGCAGCACATCACAACATCTTTTGTTGGTTCTGCTGGCCAAGCGAGTTGGACTGGGAGAGAAGCCTGGCTATGCTCTCACCCCATATTACTCACCCACTCCAGGTCATTATGGGTGAAAGTCATTGATGAATATCGCATTTGGCCCCAGATGTGCCAGCCTACATAATTATACACCAGAGGAGGTGTGCCAGCTCTTAATCTCTAGCTGCAATTATGCTTTAAAGCCTCTCTTAAAACCTGTTCTTCTTGCCAGTGTCTGTTAAGGTAATGTAATTATGCCACTACACAGTAAAAAAAGAAAAAAATGTTGTATTGCCTGTGCTTTTAACTGGGAGGCAAGTCAAGGACTTGTTTTATTCATGGCTGTACATGGGGTCGGTATTAAATAATTTAATAACAAATGAAATCTGTTTATTCACATTCTGTTAGCAACCAGAAAAACAGCAAAGCATCAAAAGAAGATGAAGATGCAAATTACTTACCTTTACCAAATGCAAACTGTATTTATAAATAGATGGCATGTATTTTCTAATTTCTGTGCCCTCTTTGCATACCAGATGTCTCTGGCACTCCGTTTCTGCACTGTCTATGAGCTGTACCCAAAGCAGCTGATGACCTGGAGCCCACCCAGTCAGCTCCAGGCTGGGACCTTGCTCAGCTCTATGCAAGAAAAGAAACCAAATGCTTTGCAGCAGGCGCCACCCAAAGGGCACACATACATATATACTTTTTTTCAGAAATTCTTGTCAGTGTAGCTAGTGAAAAATACTCCTGGCTAAAACTTGTCATGTTTTTACTTTTTTTTTTCTTTTTTTTTTTTGGCCAGTTGACATCGTCCAACATAATTACTTCACTTCAAAAGTAGCATGAGAAAAATCATGTCCTAAGTGTCTGCTAAATGCCAGATAGAGGCCATACTAAGACTGAAAGTTTGATGTCTATTAATATTCTGGAGCCTTTTTCTAAGGCTGTGGTTTCCCCTGAGTTCTTTGAGCTGGTGTTTTATGGGATAAATGCCCTGATGGAATCTGAGCCTTCAGAACTCTATTTCTTGACCAAAAAGCACTCATTTAATGCTAAGGATTTATGGACAAATCAGGACTTACATACAGCCATCTGTATGCTCTTATACATGACTCAAGTTTTGGATGAACCTAAAACACATTTGCATACTCATTTGCAATGGAATATTTGTATGTAGGATGAGGAAATTTGGAATTTTGCCCCTACTTTCTGTTAGCAATTTTTCCAAATAGAAAGCTCACATATACAAATGCTAAAATGGAAATTTCTTGAGGGATACTTTCTGTCATGACAGAAACTAAAGCATGATTGGTGCCTCACCAGCACTAGAATGTGTGTTCTTACAAATTTGGAAGCACATCCTTCTCTATATATTCACTCTATAGATGTAATTCTTTGTCTTTGCACTGGTCACACACAGTTATAATGATAGTTAATGCACACATCCCCACACATTCTGACTGTAATGTCACAGCAGCTGCATTTTATTCTGCCATCTTGATGACCTGAGCCTGGTTATCTTCAGCCTGGTTATCCTCAGCAGGATAAACTGAAGAACACCGATAACATTCACAGACTCACATCTACATAAAACAATCACAAAAGGGGAGCCAGGGGCCTCTAACTATTTCTATTTTATTTTTTTACTATTAGCAAAAACACTAAGATAACTTTTGGCAAAGCATATACTTTAATTCAATGACAAATCAGTGCAGGGAAGAGGTTAATTCAGGAAATCTATTCCAGCTGCCATCTGCTCTACTGGGTAGCAGACAGAAACTTCCCTGAGCATCACCTGTGTCGCTGAAAAGATGTAGGTATGTGTTTACTGGGCCAGATCATTTGGCACTCAGGTATGATCCTGAAGGATGCACCCAGTGTTTCTAGCTGTAGAAGTAAATTGAGTATAGGTATCAGCCATGAAGTGGGCTATAAAAAAACTGTATTTACATGAATTCATTTAGATTACATCAGCTCAGATTTTAAAAAAGTGTGTTTTCTTTCAGGTTATACCTTCAGCTGAATTTGAAGTCGTAGAGGAAGATGCCCAGGAATTGGTGGAGTCACTGTCCCTGGAGGTGTTCAAGAAACGTGCAGATGTGGCACTGAGGGACATGGATTAGTGGGCATGGTGGGGATGGGCCAATGGTTGGACGTGAAGATCTTAGTGGTCTTTTCCAACCTTAATGATTCCATGATTCTATGCCTGCTCGGCCACAAAGATTAAGGGAATCTTGCCTCTACTTTAGGTACTGGTTGAGAAGGAGAAGACTACTTTTAATTCTTACTGGATTAAAAGCAGAGATAGTAAATAAAACAAAACAAGGACAGAAATCCCTTGATTGATCTTTCTAGCCAAGTGCAGAAACAGCAATACAAGTTAAATGCACCTTCTTTTTAAGGAAGGAGAAAGATGCAGTGCTTTTTAGAGTTAAAATCTTTTATTGCTTTGTATGTACTTTTAGGAAACCAAATGAGCCACGTTTCACACTGTGCTTCATTTGAATTCCTTCCTTGGATTGAGAACCTCTTGCGAACTGCAGCACAATCAGAACACATACGCACTTCTGTTTGATGCTGGTTTGATGCTGGTTTGATGCTGGTTTGATGCTGGTTTGATGCTGGTTTGATGCTGGTTTGATGCTGGTTTGATGCTGGTTTGATNTGGTTTGATGCTGGTTTGATGCTGGTTTGATGCTGGTTTGATGCTGGTTTGATGCTGGTTTGATGCTGGTTTGATGCTGGTTTGATGCTGGTTTGTCTGGAATACCTGAGTGAAGAGGCTGGAGTTCCTTGAAATTTCACACAAACATAAAGAAAAGCAAGTCAGCGCAAATGGTGCAGCATGGCAATGCCTCATGCTCACATGGAAAACTTTCAGGGCTATTTTAGCTTGGAGTCATCTGCTAAGAGTGCCACTCCTGCAATCTGAGCTTCACAGTTTCATGAATGTACTCCTGGCTGTGGTGGTGGGCAGGTCACACCATGCTGAAGCCTCCCAAATACCAGGCAATAGCTGCTATTCAATAATATCTAATAGTTATTAATTCACTAGAAGTTGAAGACTAAATCTTATTAAAATGTTCAAATTTAAGCTACAACTTAGAACAAATCAACAGATGAGTTTAAACCAGTCATGGCTGTACTGCCTTAAACTCATACATTTGGATTTGCATTTCCACCTCTGTGCCGCAGCACACACAGGAGATGGTTTAAGCACCTATCTCTGATCAATCAGCTCCAAGCGGAGACCTGTTAAATATTTTTATGATTGTTTAATTCTTTGTCAAGTCATTAATCTCATCTATTTGGTTTCATCAGAAAGAAACCAGAACTTCTCACTGTTGTACAAAGGATGATGAAACAGGTTTACAGATGTAAGTATTTATTTGTAAGACCTTGGTGTACAGCAGCTGTCCCAGAAGCTCTTCCATTTGGGCAAAGGGAAAGAAGGGGAAAAAGAGAAGGGGAGGGGGAGGGAAGGAAATGGGGAGGCAGAGAATCTCTCCCAACAGCCACAGCTGCAAGTAGGGGCGTGCAGGTGGATTGTATTAAGGGACAGTGTGGTGTTCCACAAGTGGGACCTCAAGGCTTTACCCTACAGGATCTGGGCACTGCATAGGCTGGGACACCAGGAATGTGATCCCACTGCTGAGTCTGCTTTCCACCAGTCCTCTGTTCACTGCTGATACCCTAGCAAATGTGAGTGCATGCTGTAAGCACATGCAAACAACCCATGTAAAACAGGGATGTTGTGTACGGTCTCAGCTGCCTAACTGTGTAAGGGCAAGATTTCTAAGTGCACCTAGTATTTTTTATTTAGTGGCTACTTTAGGAAGGCCTGAGTTTCCCGTGGTGTCCATGTCATACTGCTTGTCTCTCATGAGTGTTTCAGGGATCCTAGAGCACATCACGTGAGAAGTCTTCTTTCTATAATCTCTATCCATAGCAGCGTTTTCCAGGACTGGGATCTTTAAAACAGGTTTTGGAATGATAACAAGTCAGAAAAGGAGGTAGTAAGGGCAGGGGGCACAAAAGTCCACTAGGAGGCTGGATTTTAAATCTACTCATCAAGCCATTTTGACAGAGTCCCTGTGAAATCTGTCCTTTACATACACCTGCCTTGGACACTCAATCCCCCCTTGCTGTCTGAGAAGCCAAGTTACCTCATTCATAAATATGAGAGAGCATACTTAAATTCTTGGCTGTTTTTGTTTAACATCAGAGCCAGTATATGGAACTTTCAACAAAGCTCTTTGTGGGCAGAAGAGAGAACTGCATGAAATCACTGCACAGCTAAACAGCGCAGGAGCAGATTTAACTCCTAGTCTCTTAAATGCTTTTTTTTTTTTTTCCCCAGCCAATTTTTGAATGATCCAGAATGTGTTTAAGAAGAAATATTCTCTTGTAGTCTGAAACACTGAATAATACATTTCAATTTTTTAAAAATGCATATTTTATATAGCTTGGCTATTGACATTTTTAGGCCGCATGCACAAAATCACAGAATCACAAAATGGTTGAAACTGGCAGAGATCTCTGGGTCCCTCTGACCCAACCCCTGCCCAATCAGGGACATCCAGAGTAGGGCGCCCAGTGTGAAGATCTCTAAGGAGGAAACTCCACAGCTTTTGGGCAGCCTGTCCCAGTGCTCAGTCACACTAACAATAAAATAAGTGTTTTCTGATGTTCAGATGGAACCTCCACTGTTTTTTGCCTGTTCCTTCTTGTCCCGTCACCGGGCACCATTGAAAACAGCCTGTATGCGCATCTCAACTTCCAGGCCTCGGCATGCAGTGCGTGCGTTGGCCGCTAGATGGCAGTACAACATCTAGGCTAGGCCGAATTCCCCGAAACGCGCGTCCCTGCGCAGAAGTTCGGGTGGACGCACTTGGCCGCAGTGAGACTTTAACTGGGGCCCTTTTATTCGCACTAATCCGGAGCATAAATTAAGCATTGCGTCACCACCTCACACAGCTTGGTAGTGTTGCAGCAGTTACCTAATTCGTTCATACACGTTAGCACGTGGCTGCTAGGAGAAATGGAAATTGTAGAGAGCGTTTGTTTTACAAAGTTGCATTTCAGCTTCTGAAGGAATCCCGAAATACCTGAACTTGGATCACGCGCTACCAGCCCTACAAACAATGGAAAAGATGTTCAATTTATCACAGAATCATTGAATTGTTTGAGTTGGAAGGGACCCCTAAATGTCATCTAGTCCAACTCCTCTGCAATGAACATGGACACCTACAGGTAGATCAGGTTGCTCGGAGCCCCATCCAGCCTGACCTTGAGTGCCTCCAGGTATGGGACATCCACCACATCTCTCGACAACCTGTTCCAGTGTCTTACAATCCTTTTTGTAAAAAAAAAAAAGAAAAACCTTTTCTTTGCATTCAAAGTGCTTGCCAGGTGCTGCAGTCAAATCAGAGCCCTGTGCCTCCTCACAAAGCCAGAAGGGCCCCCTCTGAGGAAAAACATGACACAGAATGCATAAAACCTTGGAGATAAGAGAGAGAGTCTGGGTAAATGAAGACCTTCTGTTGGTCAAGGAGGATCTGGTCAGAGATAATCTAGCCAAAATCAGTGCACACAAATCCATAGGACCCAATGGGATGCAGCCATGTGTGCTGAGGGAGCTGGTAGAGGTGACTGTTGAACCATCTCTACCATCTTGGTGAACGTGGGATGTGCCCGAAGACTGGAGGATACCCAGCATCACTCCAGTCTTCAAAAAGGGCAAGAAGGAGGATCCAGGAAACTACAGGCCAGTCAGCCTCACCTCCATCCCTGGAAAGGTGATGGAGCAGCTTGTTCTAGATGCCATCTCCAAGCAATTAGAAGAGCAGGTTGTCAGGAGTAGTCAGCATAGATTCACCAAGGGGAAATTGTGCTTGACCAGCCTGGTAGCCTTTTATGATGTCATCACTGGCTGGGTGACAGAGCACTGGATCAGGCTTCCCAGAGAGGTTGTGGAGTTTCCTATGGAGATATTCAAGACCTGTCTGGACACCTACCTGTGTGACCTATTGTAGGGTACCTGCTTTAGCAGGGAGTTGGACTTTATGATCTCTTGAGGTCCCTTCCAACCCCTGCAATTCTGTGATTCTGTGAAAACACCACAATGCTCAGGAAACCCCATTCATCCCTTAGCTTACCATCAGAGAAGCAGCCACCACTTTTCAAGACTTCACACTTAATATTCTTATTCTCCATCCAGAAAACTCATCTTTGATTCTCTCAGCTTGCTGTGCCCGTGAGGACATCTGAACATAACCTGCTGGACTAAGTATAGAAGAAGTTAAGGACTAAGATGTTACATCAAAAGTTATCTGTGTTGCAAAACAGAGAAGGTGCCAAACACAGGGCTTGTTCAAGTTTCCTCTTTGTTTCTTTCACGTGTGGATGTCCTGAGGATATGGTTTCTGTTGTCTAGAGGAGGATATTGGCTGTGTGTGCCTGATTCTCAGATCAAATCCATCATGTTATGGAAGTTTCTGGTAACAATTTTAGGATTAAGATTTCATTCTAAATGTTACAGTTCTTTGGTACAAAACTATTCTTATGACCTTTTCATATGTATAATTATAAAATTTGTCTTTTCACATGTTTTAAATAAGAAATCTCTACCTTTCTCTACTGATTGAAATTATTTTTTGGCACACCTGCCTCTTCCTGAAGAACAGAGAGTTTTCAAAAGCTTTACCCATGCAAGCTAAACTTGGCACAGAGAATATCCTGCAGGGAGCTGGTACGGTAGTGAAGGCTTTTCTCTTGTTGGGTTTTAAATATTGATTTAGAAACTTGTGTCCGTTATTCAAATTGGCTCTGCAAATAAGCTTTGCAGCAAGTGTTGTCTGATTGAAGCTTGGCACGAAGTAGCTTGGCTTTCCTGCTGAAGACCAAGCCTTCCTGCTGAGTGCCTGAAGGCAGGGAGGGTGTTTGCAGCTCTGAGGAGGTGGTGGAGGCGTGTTAAAATGACAGATATGCAACATATATTAAACTTCCTCCATTACTGGCTTTGCCAAATTAGATTTCATAGGCAGCTGCCATGACATGAATTCATGTCCAGATGCTGACTCACCAGGGAGCACATGCAGCTGCTGATATATAATATTTTGCTATTCTGTCCCTATTGCTCTGCTTCCTCCAGCAGTCAGCAGTGGCTGCTGACAGTTCCTCCAGACAGGCAGTGACAGCTAGCAAACAAAACACACAGGACACAAACCTGTAAAAAAAAATGTATTGTGAAGAAGACTGTTGCTGCACACATGGCATGATTACCTTATACACACAAAAATATGAATAAAAATTAAAATTGCACCACTTGATAGGGCTGGTGCTTTTCATTAAATCATCTGCGAACGCACTCATGACATTGTGTACTGCCTTACACCCTCCTCATCTGTTTCTTTCACCTTGATAATCACTGACTACATTGGTAATGTCTCTTTTCCGTTTCTGCACATGGCTGTACCTGAAATCCCCAACTATCTGCAGTAGTAAGGCTGGATAACTGGTAGAGATGTAAAGGGGGATACACTGGAGGAAGTAACACATCCTGTGTCACTACAGTTGGCACAGCCCTACTCTCTTGATCAAGTTTCCCACTGTAACTCAACAAAATGAAAGTGAGTGCAAAAGGGGAAAAGACCTATAAACATTCACTGGACACTCTCCACCTTTATCTCTTGTGTGACCCAGTCCTGTATACAAGATTGATAATGTTTCTAACTAACCAGAAGGCCCTTTGCTCGAAGAACTTCACGCTTCAGCACAAAAAAAAATGCATGTACAGAGCTCTTCCATGCAGGTCATTAGTTATTCAGTGTCTGCCAACAGCTGGCCCACAGCACGATCACAACATGTTGGAGGGAGAGCTGAAGTGCATGAGGGCTGCTGGCTTGGATGCAATGGCTCTCTGTCAGTGAAGGACACAAGAAATTTCAGGTGTCATTGAATTAGGAAAAGGATTTGATAAAGTCACAGATTTCTTGGCAGAATAGAGGCTGAGTTAATAAAAATGATTACCTGTTCTGCCTTCAAATAGGCTGCTCATTCCAGTTACCACAAATTGGATGGAGAGCTTTCCCCTAATGCAGTCAGTGCTGGTTCAAGACATTTTTTTCCTTAAAGAATGATTTCTTGTAATTAAAAAAATAGCTTGCTTTGTCTTATTTCTATTTTCAGTTTGAATGTTGTGAACGGTGGGTTTTAAGGCAGTAGACATTTAGTGAAGTTCCAAATGACATCTCCCCATAAAGGTTTTTGCTCCTTCTTATATTCATTTTTCCAGTGAAAAACAGTGGTTTGTACTCAAAGGTTAATAAATCTACCAGCTTTCAGCATCTGGAGAAATAATAGTCCAAAATAAATTGTATACTTCGCATATTGTTTAGCTCTGCTGTGGTCATTTGATTCCTGAGGAATGAACACATTCTGTGTATGTAGAACAAACTCTTCACCCTAAGAATGCGATCTAGCAAGCAGCAGCTGTCTAGATATTTAGCCAATAGAACAGGCAGAAAAAAATATAAAGAAAAAGCTAGAAAGCAGTACTTACAGCTGCATTAGCACTTAATATCATGAATTTCTTTCAGACTCAGAAAAAATTGATCTTTAAGAGTATCAAACTTGGGCTATAAATGCAAAACATAGCCTGATTATGAAAGCTCAGATATAAAACAGGTTTTATTCTTACAATGCTCGTCAAGCCCTCAGCCTGGAACTGTAAAGCTCCTTGGTTGCCTTGCTTTTCCAAGCAGACAATAAATCTGCCTGCTTTGTGTGGTTTGATGTGACAGCATGGCTCGTGTGATTCTTTTAAGCAATGAAAATCTGCCTGAGATCACAAGCTTGTGTCACAGATAAAGGAGCTCTCTCTTGGATTGTTGTTTGTGTTTTTTTTTTTTTTTTTCCACAGCGATGCTGAGGGTATTGAAATGCTCCTGGCTCATGCACATATGGTCACTTATTGATTGTAGATCCAGTTACAGCGAATGACATTATATGCCCTCCTCTCTACTTAATTAATGAAATCCCCTTGAGCTGCAAAAATTTCCATATCGAAGTGGGTGGTTCATGCATAAGTGCAATGACTAGAGCTGAAGCAATCCTTTTAAAAGCAGAGGCCTAAGGCCAAAGGCCATTTCCTACCATTGAATTACATAATTTAAAATGAAGTTTGATCAGGTGGGTCACTGCAGTCACAGAGGTGGGCTGTGCAGCCTGAATTACTCTATAAGAAAAGACGTTAGGATTTTACATCTCTTCTGCCTGTAGAGAGAGGTCTGACAGCTGGGGAGGGTGGAGGACGCAGTTCCTGGGACCAGCTCCTCGGCAGCCTATAAAGGCCAATGATTCTGGCATATCCACCAGAGACAAAAAACTTGATTCTGACTTGGTTGCAAGGGTGCAATCCTGCCCCATCTTCTGCCTCTTATCTGCCTTACTGACCTAGATGGAGACTGTCTCATGTACCTGAACAGTGCCGAGAGCAAAGGATCGCTGTTCTTGCCTGATGCATATAGGTGCTATTTTAGTGCAAGCAAAGATGTTATTCAGAATCTTCAGTCAGAGTTCATTGACTTTCATTCAAAGCTGAGGGGAGGAGAAATGAACTTGGAGCACTCACTGTGCACTTGTCCCAGTGAATGGCCTTGTGTGAGCTGGCACACATCAAGTCTTTCAGATGAACCATGGTGTCTGTGCCCCTGCTCCTCTTCCCTTCCAGTACCTGCCTTTTCAGTTACCTCAAGAGGCAGATATGCTAAAGTTTCTCTCATCTAGTGCTACATGTCCTTAGGTCCTTCATCTATCCACAATCCAAGCATACTAGTCATCTAAACCCTTGGGCGTTCTAAGGATTTCCACAGCAGATACTGTTCCAGTGGCAAAGTATAAGCCTGTAATTATTCTCAGATTGTTTGCAACCCCAGCTAAACACATCCAGAGAAGGAAACTTCTCACTTTCCCTTTTAAGCCATAGGTCACAGGGCTAACTCAAATGTCAATACCTCTCCAACATGAGAATATTTTTATTCACTTCTCTTAAACAAAGAATCATAGAATCACAGAATCATAGAATCACAGAATCAGAGAATCACAGAATCATAGAATCATAGAATCATGGAATGGCTTGGGTTGGAAGGAGCCTCAAAGATCTTCTAGTTTCAACTGTTCCAACCCCCTGCTGTGGGCAGGGTTGCTGACCACTAGATCAGGTTGCCCCATCAACATCTCAAGACTCAAAACCCCACTACATCTTGAACAAGGATATTTAAGTATCTTTCTAAGCATGCTTTGCTTTGCATGGAAGAGAGAAGAAAGGGAAGAGAAAGTCTCATAAGCTTTAATAATAGTGCTCAGGACTGTCAACTAGCAGAGAAACCAGCACTCATCTTTCTCTTCACACTGATAACTTCCTTTTGTATATGTATCTAGTTCAGAGCCTCCATCTAGCTCCTATAACATATAGCAGTTCAGCAATATGGCCTGAGACCGGCTCAACATCTCTGACTCAAGAAGGTGGACTGACAGAAGCAAATCCTACACTAATTAATCAATGAATTTTGAAAGTTTCTTCAGCAATCATTTTAAATTTACTCATCCAGAAAGTACGTTAATGTTTATTTGAAAGCTCTTTGACCTTGTGTAGGTATTGTTTTTCTCAGCAGACAGAGCAATAAACAGCTGCATCAGTATTTACCTTAACAGAGAAACATTTTCTCTGTATTATTTCTCCTCTTTTTCTCCTCCAGCCCCTGGGCTTCAAGAAGCATGTCTTTATTTCTTTAATTTTCAAATTTGAGTGGAGAGGGATTGAACTTCCTGTTAATATGCAAACCTGTAATGACATTCACAGCAATGGCTGAGCCGTGATCAGCTTGTGCTGCTGAAAGACACTGGGTGGAGACAGACATGCTGCTCCTGAAAAGTTCACTACAGTCAGCTGGCACATATAATCACATTACAAGCAAACTATGAGGACTGTGTCAGTACACACTGTGTTCATTTGCTGTAACTCATTTTCCCGGAGCTCTAATTCTCATTTTGTCTTTGTGAAATGTCCAATATGCAATTTGAGGTCAATGATGATAAGAGAAGCTGAAAATAATTGGAGGTTAAATATCTTCTGAGACCTGTATTTTCATTTCAGCTGTTGCTGTGCATGTGTAGCTGCCTGCAGAACAGAGCGTGAGATCTAGGATGACACATTCATTTTGTACTGCAACCAGTTTTCCGACAAGCTAAATGAAAATATAAATTCAGGCTGTGCTCAACTGTCTCCACAGCTCTCCCGTATTAATTGCATCATGTATTTCTTCAGATTAGTGGATCCAAGTGAGTTGCAAACAAACAAACATACAAACAAAAGCACAGGATCATTGTGCAAAGAGAGCTGTGGAGACCAAGGGTTAAGATTTGCAGCAGCAAGGAAAATTAAACTACTTGACTGATACAAATTCTTATGTTAAAGAAGACAAAATAACCTTCAGTGAAAGAAAGCAATGGGATATTGCCAAGCAGCTGCACCCTATGGCAATGGAGATTTTTAAAATGTACATTTGATCTAATTTCTGTCCTTAAAATCAACTCAATATTCAGTTAATGAGGCACTGTGAATAGTTTCTAGTCCAGGGCTGGACTGCAGTACTGACTCATTGTGCAATGTTTGTATGAGGGGGCACACTATAAAACCAAGCTTTAAGTTCTGTCTGATCCACAGTAAGGAGAATATGAGCCATATGCTTGTTAATACAGTGCAGAAGTGTATTCTAGCACCACCTAGCTAACTTCAAAGGCAACTTCAAGCCAGCAAACTAGTGGTGGTGGAGGAGGTGGATGAAACAGCAAAGCTACAGGACAACCAGGACTGCAGTCAGGCACATCTCATGGTTTGGTTCAGAGCTATGTTGATTCCTGAAAAAATGACATTCTATTTATAAGAGAGAACCTTGACTGGAGAAAGTGTTTAGATGTCACTGATGTTATTCAGTGTGACCGAAATAATGCAGTTATTTGGGAATCTGAGTGTTTCAGTGCATGGAGATGTCTGAGAGCAATAACGGTTACAACTGAGATATGTCAAACAAAACCAACAGTGGGTTGTATTTTATTTTATCTTTTAGTACGTAATGATAGAATTTGGAAGGAAATTAATTAATTACTATTTTAAAATAAACTTATTCATAATATTGTTTTTTCTCTGATTTTTAAAAATAGTTTTTCAGAATAATGTCACATTACTTTATGTTTGTGATATCCTGATTTGTGTATGGCTATTATAGCCACTTTAACCTAAAATAAATGACACAGAAAATAAGTGTTGTCAGTGAGTTGGAATTAATTTATAGAGAGAATATAGAGCGCCCAGAATCAAGTGGTGAGAAAGATTTAAAATGCAGGAGATCTCAGAAACAGGAAAAAGGAGGCTGAGCACACTTCTCAGAAAGCCAAATCCCACAGGCAGTATTCAGACCTCACTCATCCAAGGTAACTAGCTAACATTAGTAAGAGTTTTCACTAGGAGCCTGGCTTAAGAAACTGGGAAAAGGAGTACATTGGACTGGGCTGCAGTTTAATCTGTCCTCAAGGAAATACTTGCTGGATCTTTCCTAGGATGTAGGGATGGAAATTGCTAGATGATGCATGTGTTAGTCAAGGAATTTATGACATTGCATGAGATGTGGGGTATTTTACATTTTACTACGTATCTTGACTTGAATTCAGGATCTTTCATGAGTTACATATCTCCTGGTCATTTCCAGTAGCTAAATTTCAAGTCCAAGGTATGGTATATCTAAAATACTTCCTTGTTTGTGAAAGTATAATTGTGCAGCCTGCAGAAAATATTTACAGAAACTTTTCTCCCATCTTAAAGCAAAAAGAGGTCACTACCAAGCATCACTTGCAAATCAGAGCCCTCCTGGTTATTGCACCACCCCTCCCCATGCTGTGCTTTTCTTTAGGATGCTGACAAGTTTTCTTTAGGATGCTTTGCTTTAGGATGCTGGGCAGCTTAGTGCTTTGTCCTGGTAAAGGAACTGAAATAATGACCAGTGAACCAGTGGTTGCTTTGCACAATTCTAGTGATGAAAAGCAGCTGTCTACTGCCTTAATCAACCAGTTAAATGGTGTTTACGACTGTTTCAGCTTTCTGGGACAGCACAAAGTAGATGGACTAAACCAGAGGAGAGGCCCAGAGTTGCTAATTTAAGGCAAAGGCAGCGGACTGCTTTGTCTCCATCTCTTCCCATACTGACATGTAAGGCAAAATCTGGTGTAAACTGGGCTGGGGGGTACAGCATCTGGTATGGCGTGACACTATCTGCCACGCTCAGCTCTGCCTTCACCAGCCAGAACAGTTCAGTCAACAGAAGTTACTTCAGAGGTTTCCCTCAGAGTGAGATTTATTCTTGGCATCCGAACTTGAGTGCTCTCAATGCAGGAAGACTTGTACGATTTCCAAGATTTCTGCTGGCTGACTTTAAAGTTGGCTGGAGGATACAGGGGAAGTTTCTATTCAGCTTATATGGTTTTCACCATCGTGTCGTTAGCTCCCTTCAAAATAACAGCTTGCCTTCTTGACAGGAACGAATAAACTGGCAAGGTATTTCTTCCTCTGTTAATCTCTAACTGGTCTCCAGCAACACTAGTAAATGCACCATCTTGAACTCCTTTTAGGACTCCTTGGCCAATTTGTCCCACATCACAACAGGCCCCACACTGGGAGATGACTAGGGTGCTTCAGAGGGCAGGCGGTCACCCAGTGGCAGCAAACATGACCCCCTACTTCTGGAGCCCAGGGTAATGCACCAGGAATGTTATTCTCTGCTTTAACCATTTCCCAATAGTCCATTCCATACATTTCTAGATGGAGGACACAGCACAGGAGAGATCTCTGTGCAGGACAGATCCAAAGGAGTTGTGCACTCCTTTTCTCCCGAGTATGTGAAGGACGCGCTTGGTTTTGTGCTGTGATAATAAAGGTCATTTTCATCCTCCGTGACAAAGACCTTTGATGTTTCTGGGGGAAAAAAAAAAAAAAAAAAGTTTTAGGTAGGTTACACTAATCTTTTTTTATTATAAGCCTCTCTGAGTTACAAAATAATTTCTGGTAACAGTAATTTTACCAAATTTCTTTTGGACTGGCAATCTGTCAGATTATCTGTGCCATATAATTCATTGATATTTTACTTCTCCATCCCTTCCATTCTCCGGTATTTCAAGTTCCCCAAAACAAAATCTCTTAGCCTGGATTGGAGCTTGTATTCTCAGGCATAATAAAGGGAATAGTCTGCAACATGAATACTGTACTGAAAAAAACACTCTACAAACCATAACAAAATACTATCCAAATGTCTTTTGAGTGTGAACACACACATTCTACTATGTAATCTGGTTCTGATGTTTGTTCTGAAGCTCAAAAGACTGCATACAACTTGGAAATACTATTTGATGTTTCATTTTTTAGCTGAGACTATGAAGAAGAGAAACTTGATGAGGCCAACAATGTGTGGCATCTGCTGCAGATTATAGTAAGCAATATATTTCAGAATATTGGAATGAACAGGGTTTGTAATTAAAACAGTTAAATTAAACTAGCTCTTCTCAGATTTGTCTTTGTGTCTTTTAGTTAACTAAACGGATAGGGAATAAAGAAGAGACCATAAAGAAAATGACATGAGGAACCACAGAGAAAGAAGAACTTTTGGAAGAGAAAATGATTGAATTAAAAACAAGACAAAACAAATCAAAACTGAGAGCGAGATAGAAGTTCTGGAAAGGGACCAACCAAATCCTTGTTAGTAGTGAAAGAAGATTAATTTTGGTAAGCTTTGACTTATGGGAGAATTGTCCCTTCAAGGTTGAAAGAGTGATATTTTTCCATCGTATAACAACATGTAGTAGCAATTCATATTCACAGTGTTTACACAAGACCTGCAGCACGTTTCATTGCTCTGTTTCTGGAGATCCAGTCTTTCATTCTGTGTAAAACTTTTAAAATGCAATTTTTATCTATTTATTATTTAACATTGTATCAACAGCTAAAGCTGTTTACGCAGATAGAATAGATAACACTATGGGTAATGTTATTTTTATGGAGGTGTTATTAAAGACCCTGGACAACTATGTCCCGAGACATGAACCTGAAAGCAAGTTTAAACCCTTCATGTCTTTGGGACCTTTGAAATGGAGACAGAGAAAGCAGATACTGGAAACAGAACTACTGTAATGTGCCAAGGAACAACAGCTATCCAAAAGAGTTTTGAACTGGAGGTTAACTAAATCTATTTCTGCTTACCCTTTCTCAATGCTAAATCTTTCTCCACAAGTTGCTCAGCTAGAAAACAGTCTTTCTTACTGACTCATTGCCCACAAATAACAACACTAACCAAGTTTTAATTTGCTTTTTATAAAACTCTTTGAAAAAGCTTCAGGGCTTTTTAAAGTGCTGCATGTTTTGAAACCTTGTGGGTTAAGCAGTCTTGATTGTGGAGCTCAGCAAACATTTGGGTTCATTTGTAAGGCTTGGCATTCAAATCAGCAGTAACGAAGCTGATACAGTGCTAATAATATGTGAAAACTGTTTGCTCTGTAAAGCTCTGTATATAATCCAATTATGAGTCCTGGGATACAGGACAGTCTATTACTGTGAAACAGTTATTTGTTGACCGCTGAGCCAGCTGTGTTGAATTTCCATCTTGGAGTGTCCAGAATGCCAAGGCATTGACAAATCTCAGCCTTTAGTTTAGGTTAGACATGTTAGATGCCAGCACATTTTTTTTTTTACTTAAAATGTGCTAAAGTTTCCTGATGTAAAAATGAAATTCATGTTCAGATAGAGAAGAAGATAAGTTAGAAAAAGAGTGATTAGAAGAAAGGGGTTTTGAGGATGAATTGCTTGTCTTTTAAAATGTTCTTGGAGATACCAGCTGTTCTACTCACAGGTTATTAACGTCTTGAAGAACTCATGTCTGATTCTGATCAAATTGAAAAAGGACGTACAGTAATGTCAAAAAAGCTAAATGGATCAGAAAGTACTGTATGAAAAGCTTACATATTTGTCCTTATTATGTGCATGCACATATATATATGGGACCGGCTGATAAGTACCCATGTGTAATTTTATTTCAGTTCCTATCACATGAAGTCACTTATCCCCAGACCACTTTGGCTTGCAGAAGAATGGACTTAGCAAACCAGCTGCAGTTCAAAGGATAAAGAGATATTGGTCTCCTGAGACCTAGTCCATTGCTTTCAACAAAAGTCATAGTGTCCCAACTTGCTTTTATGGCCTACCCCATAGAACTACAGCTGCTGACTTAATTCTAGATACGACAATTAATTCCACAGGCAACAATCACTCTGCAGCACTGGGAGCCACCCTGGTGTTAGCAGTGCCTCCTGTGCAGGCAACAATTTTCACTGGTTCCCTCTGGGTTTTTGTGGACGCATAGAGGAGGACGTGCCAAGCACTGCTCTGTCCTTCTAGGAATCCTGCTCATGCTTCACATTATGTTGCGTGAGTGTGGTTCATTCACATCCTGCTTCCACTCAACAGGGCTTGTCACTAGAAAAGGCAAGTAGCTCCCAGATGAAAAAAAAATTCTAACAAATTTGAAAGAAGGAAGCTCAGGTCTTCGAAGACCTTGCATCTGATGTCCAGAGAAATCAAGAGTCTTGTTTTGCTGCTGCCTGGAGCTAAGGAATCAAAGTGGTATGTCATTGAACCTTGCTGCAACCCCACAGAAGATAGGGAAAAAGGCAGAGAGGATCAGAAGAAAGCTGACTGGGGTTTAAAGACAGGATCAGATCTGTGAAAAGTATATCAGAGCATTATAGTCTGTAAATGCCTTGCTTTTAAATCCCTGCCTTTTGGAGCCTAACCCAAGCATTTCCTCCAGCAGGATGGAGTGTTCAAAACCTCAGCTTCAGACCAGAACTTGTCTGAGTGCAGGTATCTCTCCAGGGTCAGTACATCTCAGAGCCAGCCAGTACAGAAATCCGAGGATGAGGTAATCTTGTTCCTCTCACATGATGGCTTGCAGGAACCTGTATACTTGGGAATTCGAAATCCAGGTTTTTTAACCCAGAACCTTTTTGTGAGGGTATTATAAGGAATGATTATTTCTTAAAATGGGGCAGGTCCTATGCTTCCTTTTTAAAACCCATCTGAACCCAACAGATGATAAGAGCAATTATAAAACTGCTTGTATGATAGGTGCAGGAAAATGGAATGTACTGCAGGTGTCAGGCAGGTTATTGGCTCCAAGGACAAGCCAGGAAATGGGAGTGAGCTGTGGGTCCCTATTATGGTGCAGACTCATCAGCCTCCCTTCCCTGGGGAGCTGCTTGGCAAATGTGTGAAAGAAAAAGCTGAACAGCACAACGTGTCATTTGCAGGATTTCACAAAATGGGTGGTTATGTTTGTTTTGCTTCTTTTCAAAGTGAAGAAAAATTAGAAAGTATTTATATTCTGCTCTCCTTATTTAGAGTCGGGTATTCCTGATAGAGCTTATATTGCTACTAGAAAACAAATTTTTCATATAGAAATATGAAAACGATATATATGAAAATATATCTATATATTGCATGTATGTATATACAAAGGGAAAATGCTGACCTGTATACATGCAAGGTCTTCAGAAAGGATCTTTTCTGTAAGAATTCAACTTGGTATCCTCATCTGTCCCTGGAAATCTTTGTGGATGAGTGTTCAGACTGGAGCAGGGCTCAGAACTGATCGGCTGCAATACCTGATGCTGCAAGTACTTTCTTGGACTTGCCTAAGAAACCCTTTGGGACTGCTCTTCAGATAAAGAAATAAAGCTCCTTATTTTTAACAAACAACTGTAAAGAAGTGTATTAAAAAAATTAAGTTGTTGCAACACACTTTATTTTGTCAGGCAAATAGTATTTTAGGTATTCAATTAAATATTACTATTTTAAACTACATTTTGTTCTTTCTTACACACTATATAATGCATATTCACTGTAATGACAGTTTCATCGTGCTGGAAACTTATACACATACCTACACTTTTAAAAACAGGATTTTCTTAATAAAACACACATATCTACAGTAACAACAGTTGCAAAGAACACATCGTTAGGTCAAGATTTCAGCAAACTTTACAAACTACACAAAATAAAAATAGCCCAAAAATATCAGTACACGGTGAAGTTCTTAGCAGAGAACATATCTTTACATTTGGTGAAGTTATACCTAGAAGTCTTTTTGCTTTTGTATTTTTTAAGAAATAAAATTATATACATTATTTAGTAATCCTCAAAATAGGAAGTATTAAATAGCACAAACAATATTACAGTCCTAAGTTTTGGTGTCGCCTACAGTAGAGGGGCTACTTGAAACAAAGGAAAATTGCAGTTCGTGTATTCTGTACATTTAGGGCCAAACACTCAGATGGCAGAAAGCACAGTAGCTAAATGGACAGCAAGGAAGTTCCATCAGTTTATACCAGCTGAGCATCTGGCTCCTGACTGCTCTATACACAGGGGAAGGCTGCTAAAGCATGGAAGCTTGGACCGCTTACGCACTGACAGAAGCTTATTATATATATGCTGAAGTTTTCATGCAGCAGGAAAAATGTTAGTTTAAGTATAATCCCTTAAACAGTCATACCATAATAATGGTATATGAAGCAGCTTTAAAAATATTATTTTATAATCACATGAAACTCTGAGCTATGCTGATTGTTTTAACGGAATCCCTTATTGCCAATATTCTATCAGAAAACAGTGTAACTATAATTTCTGAGGCCTAATGGAGGCCTATTAAAACATCACTGTACCTAACCACTTAAAGAGTAAATTGTACCCTTAAATACTTATTAATCATCGTATTCCATGTGGAAGCGATTACGATCCTCACAATAGACATTAAGATCACACTAACTCTGCGGTGAATCTGCTGGGGAGATAGGAAGAGCATGGCAGCATACAGAGCATATGCACTAATGTCATTCCAGGAGGTAGTTTCATTTTGTGGCACTCAATTTTTGGTTTGTAAGTTACACACTCCAGAAGTCAGTCATCCTCAGAAAAAAAACCAAAAATCCATCTCCATTTTTTTTTCTTTCTTTTTTTTTTTTTTTTCCCACCAGAAAATGTTTTGCTAGCTCTTGGGGCCAGATTCAAGCTCACGGAAGTCAAAGAGAGATTTTACCCACTGATTTCCATGAGAAGAACCACAGATAGCAGTGTTTGCATGCTGCAGAAACGTGCATTTAGGCCTTGATTAATGAAAGCACTTAGCTACATGGTAATATACGAACAGGCAGGCATTGCCATCCCCTTTGAAACAAGCACTAAGGACATAAACCGAAGTCCAAGAACCCCCATCAGCATCAAAGGGTCTTAGGGAGAGTGTTTAAGTGGTTAGACAAATCAGGGCCCATTTCCCAGCTATTCTATGTCAGGTGGCAATGATATGACATAAAGAAATCAGGTATCATCTCAGTAACAGAGTTAACTCCACTGCACTAGATCTTAATTCACACTGGCATGAAACTTGAGGTGTCTTCCTACACCCTGCAGAGTTATGACCAGTGTAGAATCGAAATAATGCCCAAGAGTTTCAACAAACACCCATTACATTTTTTAAAACTGTGTTTTAAAGTACAATATCCACATTATTGGCTGAAACTAACCACTTTTTCTTAACTGTGCTGGGCTTAGAAGTTATTTTCATTGAATGGCCTTTTAGAAAATTACTTTTTTTTGAGCTGACTATGCTTAGTTAATTAGCTGACACCATCATAAAAAAAAACAAACATATTTTTTTCTAAGATACTCCCACAGATTTAATCCCTGGAGATTATTTCCTCTGAAGAGATTCAGTGGATTCTGAAACAGTCTTACAGAGTAAAATAAGGAACACCTGTCCCTATTTTTTGGTATTGGTGATTCTCAAAAAAAAGGTGATTGGTTTTAGCAGGATAGCTCGATGCACATGCAACCAATTGGCAACAAGACATACTTCATTAGACCTGACAGCTTCTACTTAAACAAAAATATTTCTATTAAACATATCTCTCAAAATGTTGTCGTACTTTTTGGTTTTTGACCCTAACCAGCTCTTTAAATTTTGTTTTTCTCTCTTTCTTATCTTTTCATTTTTCATTTCTTTTTTGTATCTTCTTTACAGCAGAAAAACAGAATAGAGGAGGAAACTGTGAAAATAACGTTAAAAAGAAAAGTGGAAATGCTGTAATTTAAAAAATCTAGATAACATTTTGCATGTTGAGAAGCTGAGAAAATAATTTTTAAAATTTTCAAGGATGGTCATAACTTGTTTCTATATTGCAGGCCATTCTCAGTTTAACTATGGCATAGATTAAAGAATTGTTTTTGAATAAACAGTCTACACATTCTGTCTTTTGAAAAACAAACCAAAGGAGTGTAATTCTTTGAAAACAGCTAAAATACCCAAGTCACTTAGGTGCTTTTCAAAATTGTATGTATAATGAACATTCTCATGTTAGCGTTGTACCACTTATAAAGCTATGTAGTGTTACAGGACATTGTATATTAATAAAAATCAATATGAGCAGAGATATTTTAAGTTACATTCCAGAACTCATTAATTTATTACAACTCATACTATGCACAATAATCAGTGTTTCCTCTGACAAAGTATAAAAACATTTTTACTTTTTTTTCTACTCATTCCTTCATTTGACCTCTGAATGAATGAAACATTTCTACTATACTTTACTTGCATCTTATCTGCATGTATTCACATGATTTGAACAATGAGTAAAAGCTGTAAACCCAGTATCAATCAGTAAACAAGTAGAAACTCATGTTCATAATGCAGTGCAAAGAAATTTTAGTACCATCCTACTTGGAGTGTGCATCTTAACCCAGATTCTTCCTCCACCAGTCTAGTACAGTCCCAGAGTTGCCAGATACTGCACTGAGTTTGTAAAAATTTCTGTTCAACTGTAATTAAATATCGAGATATTAAATATGAATCTGATTTAAGGAGAACACTCACTTTTGTTTCCACGACACAGCCTAACCTAGTGCCAGTAAGCATCTAGGACTGAAAATGCTCCACATCTTTTCTTTAAGTTGTGTTACACTGCATTTTATTGGGAGAAGGATCTTTTCTGAGGCTTGCTGTAATTTCATTTAATTTTTCATTGTATTTGCTCAACTTTGTTCTCAATAGACAAATATAAGCCCTCTACAGTGAGGACAAAGATATCTCTTGCTGCAAAATCAAATTAAGAACCAGGTAACTGATTTCTTCTATTTCTACTTTTCCTGCTATTGATAAGGGCCTTTAGTTTGCTGTAATCCCCTCTCAGCTTCTGGGGTTCTTCCCTCCGCTGACCGTGCTGTCTACTGTCTTTGCAGTATTGGTTGATCATCTGCATTTCAGAGTGGCTGAAAGCTCCCACAAAGTCCTTTGGGTGGAACTGCAGTGCTCGCACTGAGCTGGCCCAGGTCCAAGGGGACCACTTGTCAGTCATGTAGGCCACCATCTCTGTATCCAGAACTTTGAAATTGATCTTTGCTAAGGTCTGCTTGAAATTGTTCTCTGTTGCGATGCAGTGATAAAGCCCCCGATCACTGTCTTGGACAGAGCGAATGAGAAGTCCTTGCTCAGTAGCTATGATCCTCTCATTCAGCTTGACCTAAAGGTAGAAAAGACAGAAAGATCTTTTTCAGGAGAGTTACAAAACAATGCAGTATTTCAACTCCTTGTTAACTAGTACTTTAAATGCCTCTATCTTTCTTAAAGGACATTTTAAAGGTATTATATTTTGCTTCATCGTGTATCACAGTGGCCACTATTCCTGCTAATGTTACCTCCTAACATGAGGTAAGCGTCTCTAAAGAAAATGATTTCAACATTTTTATTTGTTACATTAAAAAAAATATAAAGATATAATGAAAATAAATATATAAATCTTTAAGTTACATGAAAGAAAAGTTTTTGTAATGTTCAAGCAGAGAAGTTGAGAAAATGAGCTTTTATTTGCCAGGGTTAGACATCTGTGAATGGCCTTTCCAGCAATAGAGGTTGCTGTTGAGACTTTACGGAAGAAAGGTGCAGGATTAGGCCAAGGGTTGATCTGTCATTGAATAGAATGTGGTTTCTGGTAAATACTTTGACTGCTAGTGAGTTTCTGGAGCTAACTTCCAAAGAGTTCTACCTGAGCTACGGAG
Source organism: Numida meleagris (assembly GCF_002078875.1). Taxonomy (NCBI): domain Eukaryota; kingdom Metazoa; phylum Chordata; class Aves; order Galliformes; family Numididae; genus Numida; species Numida meleagris. The sequence goes on along the minus strand of NC_034409.1, from coordinate 10,894,830 downwards.
TCTAAAGCCTGGTATGAAAGTTTTCTTCACATAGAATCAGCTAAGTTATCTCATTGGAAACAGAACAATTTTTCGACTCTCTCTTTTCCTTTCTGGCTTCAGACTTTGGACAGTCCCAAGAGATGGTCACATCATTTGAAGAAAGCAAGTTACCACAGCTTGCATTGTCATCATCTGATTATAAATGACTACATATGTCCCTTGGCATATCAGCCACGAAATAAAAAATGCTAAATACTCCATTATCAAAGAATACCAGTGCTGCTACTTGTATGAAATATTTTTCTATTTTGACACTGGACTTTTCATTATACCTGATACTTTTGGGAACTCATTTATTTATTGTGCTATTCTGTTACTGTAGAATTCTTTAGACACTGTTCAGAAGCCTGAGAGATTAAGTTCAGCTTGAAATGCAATTAACCTTTTGATTACTTTAGTTTGACTGTTTCTATTTAGAACTGCATTGATTCTAGTACTATTATGGAATATAACAAGAAAAAAGAGGAAGATGTTATTCTGAAGCAAAGGGTTAAACAGTTTCACCTAGATTACCAGTACATGGCTTGAGTCACTTAAGACTACAGGAGAGAACATCACGAAAGACTCAACAAAAGGCTTCTAAGTCCTCTCTGATTTTGGAAAATGGCCTGATATGAGGGAAGTGCTATTCAGTATTTATAAACTATCAACGGACACCATAACACTTATTTTTTCCTCACAAAAGATATTCCTTTTTTTTCACACAGTAACTGCCTCAGATCTGAAATGGATTTTTCCCCTTTTATATTAGCTAAGAAAGATGTGTTCCTCATAAACAATCATACTGTATATTATACTGCTGAAATTTGAGAGCCTTAGAGACTGCAGTAATGGAAAATGTGATTGCAGCATGGTGAGGAAATGCTTTTGTCAATATGTGTTCTTGCTGAAGAAACCTTTCACATTTCTCCCGCTTATGCCTTTTATCTTTCCAATAAAGGCCACTGCAAGCAGACTTCTTCCTGAACTTTATACAGCTTACTGCCTTTATGCTCGTTTCCTCAGATCAACAGTAAATCCCAAGTGCTGCAAACTTTCCATTTGCAATTAGTAAGGTGAGAAGGAAAAATTCATTAACTAGTTCCTCGACTTCATTATTTTCTGATAGCTATTCTGCTCTGATTGGAGCTGGTGGAGCCGAGAAGTGAAATGCCTTTCTGCCACACTGAAGACTCTGGCTTGATTTATACAAGTAAAGGGCTACCTGGTGTTCTGCACCCACACAAATTCTGCAGCTTCAGTGTCTTAACAAAACCACAAATGCCATCTTGCCTCAGTCTGGGATAGGGGTGCTGGCTGAGGTCCCTTCCAGAGCTATTGTTGACATTACTCACCTCTTTCCTTCTGTCATTGTCTTTCTGTAGCAGCCATTTGATAGAAGCCTGGGGAGATTTGGGTGTACATTCAAGAAACGTGGTGTTGTTTTTCACTCCATATTGGACTGTTTCTGCTGCATTTCTGTATGCTAGAAAGTAAAAGAAGACAGGTCAGGCTACTGTAAATGTTGGTGTTGTACAGAAAACAAATAACTGTGTAGTGCTATTTGAAGTACAGTCAACTGAAGTATATCTAATCCTGATATTAGCAGATAATATGTACATAATGGTATAGAATTTTCAAAGAAAAGAAATAAAATGTAACAAAGAAAAGCCAGTTCCAAATACTGGTGTTATCACTTGGATATGATCTCCTTTGAGAAAGTAGGATACCTAAGGGTAGGTAGGCAAATGCATGCCCAGACACTTCCACTGAGTGGAGTTCTGCCTGGAAATCGCTGTTTCCTGGTGGGATAACTGAGCCTGGGGATATTCTTCCCTGAAATTACCTCATTCTCTATTAAAACAAAACCACCTCTTTGGAACTGCCCAATGTAGAACAAAGTATTTGATATACTACTTCACACTTCACAGTTTGGAAGTAAGGGTAATATTATAGGTATGATTCAAAAATACATCATGACATAAGGACGGTTCCATCCATTTCAATGGTCATGCAGTATCACAGGGAGGCAAGAGAGGGCAGCCTTGACTCCCAATCACCCTACTCTCTAAACTAGCAAGAAAAAGGACCTGGCTCTAAATCTAAAATTCAGTGAATGGTTAGGCCATCAACAGAGGCCAGGAAAGATATATAGCACTCCAGCAACATGTGGGCAAGTGCTGAGTGTATGTCATCAGTTAGACTTGCCGTGGCCCTTTATAGTCTCAATAGGTGGCAGTTACTGAGAGGAACTTTTAGATGTCCATTACCTGCCACAAATTATAATAGTTGACCTGAAAAAAAATACACTTCAGATTTAAAAGCTTACTACATATATAAAATAAAAATTCTTAATTATTTATTTTCACAAAGGACTAGTAATCATACTATATTTTTGCACAGTCCTAAAACTGGTCCTCCTCAGAAGATATTTTATCTCCCATTCTTCTCAGGACTTTGCCCAGCTTTAGTCCTTGCAAGTTCTCAGCACATTTATGAGGTTGAGCCAAAATCAACTGCAATTTTTTAGCAGAATAATGTAGATGTATTTTGCATTCAAAGACCATAAACTAGCAAAGAGCTTGGCTGTCCTGTCCGTAGCTGTGAAACACGGAGGGAATCAGAATTGTAGCACTTTTTTTTTTTTTTTTTGTACACTGTGGCTTGATATATCACATAAATGCATTTTTTTAACACTAGTTAAGTGTTCAGTACTTATCTAACTTCTTCACTAGTCCATCCTACTACCACTTACACATAATAATAAGAAGAGTGACAGAATAAAAATGAATTTCTCTAATGGCCATAAACACTAACACAAGTATAAAAAAAGTAGAAGCATTTAACAGAACATTTGAAAAGCACTATTACAAACCCTTCAGTTCTTAATGATCTCTTAAAAAATAGCAATATGCTAAAAATATTGGTTTTGGTCTAAGGCATGCAACCTGTCACATTTGAAATCTGAGTTTCAAGTCTATTGTTCCTTACAAACTTGGAAGATTGCTTGTTGCCCTCCAACTCTCTGCTCTTTTGTCCTTTGGGCAGATTTCAATTTTCTCCCTACACAGTAGTTTTGCTATAAGTAGCTTGAATTATATTTTGAAAGAGTCCATGCTGCTGTTCCTTTTTCTTTTTTATTCCCCCAGGGACGGCGGTGTCATCTATCTACACCGCTGTCACCAAAACATCCCTTAAAATTGCTAAAACATATAAATCTATAAATGTATCAAAACTAAGAAAAATGTCTTGAAAACAAGATTCTTGTGTCACGAGAATGTCAAGGTTTAAATGTTTGTTTCCCTCAGCCCACAAAGCAGACAGCTGACATTCTCACATTTTCCACATCGAAAGAAGAGCCACCTGTCCCTGGGACAGACAGTGGGTGGGTGGTCACTGCACACGACCACGAGGTAGGACACGCAGATCAAGTTTCTTCATGGTTCAGAGCCTGAGCTTTAATATGAATGCCTCAGAGCTCAGGTGCATAATCTAATGGTGGGGCGAAGCTGATCATGTTTGTGATTAACTTGTTTAAGCCATCTAGCTTCATATAAATGACCTAACACTGAGTCATGGGGAATGATACACTGGCACTGTGGGCTGGCAGCCAGAGCACAATTAGCCACATTTGTGCTGAGGATTCTATGCTTGACTTACTCCTGTAAGAGACCACAAGAGTAAGCAGGAGACTCTTGTGGGACTCAGAAAGAAAAAAGCAAAACAAAATTTTATGCGACTGAACCTTTGACATGTAACTCTTCAAGCATTCTTCTCTCATTCAATCAAAAATTCAATCAACAATTTACAGTGAGATCTATTATTTCATCTCCAGATGGCACAGTTGAGAACACACTTTGAAGACGCAGGCTCAGAAACTGGAACACGATTCTCTAATATGCATCTGTGTTTTGATGTTACCACAGCCTAGCTTAGACATGCATGGGGTTAAAAAGGATTAAGCTGCCCTTATGTGTGCATCTTCTCTATGACTTTGGCCATATCTGACTGGTAACTAGTAATGTGGAGAAAGGGGCAGCTGGGAAGGCAGAGCCTTTTCTCCACTATCTGCACTGTGCCAGCCTGGCTAAACAGTTGCATAACTAGAAATAAGGGACTTTATAAAGAGGTTTGAAGCAATTTGTTTTTCTAGGTAAAAGGTGAAAGGAATAATGACAACTCAAAGGAACCTCTTGTTTGCGGAAAGATGTGCTCCAAAAGCCAATATAACCTCAAATTCTATTCTACTCTAAATGTTCAGGTCTAAGCCTTAATCACATAAAGAAAATTTAATAAAGACTTAAAGGACTTAGAACAGAACTCAAATTCACTATACCTGTTTCTAGTCAATACTATTAGCTTCTTATTTCACGTATGTTGAACTCTACATTTCATGGGTCACCATTTTATCACATTTATGCAGGATTCATATAATTGCAAAGAAAGACTCAGACTTGGAAAATAATTATGCTTTACCAGTAAACCACACAGATGTAAGCTACAATGAATCATACAAGGAAAGCCATGCATTCTTTATATAGCAATAGAATCTCTAAATTACAGTACCTTTCAGGTTGAAACCTCGGCACTGAGTCAGAGGGTTTCCATGTCTCACGTCTTGCCTACGACTCCTCCTAAAATATTTTAAAACACAAATTGTTATTCCAAAACAGCTACTCTTTAAATAAACACTTTTTTTTTAACCTGATCAGCTATCAGGTATAGTTCATGACCTACTTTGAGGTTGCTTTTCTGCTGCCAGGCATGCTAGAGAGAAGATACTGTTTAAGTGAATAACTAGTTTGCTGAATTTTTTAACACAATTGTTCTTTCGGTAGGCAAAGCAGTTTTGCAATGAAAGCATAGGGGTGAAAGGGTGATGCATAAGGTAGACATAGGTTTTGTGTTGCAAGACCTAACATTCATAGACAGACTTCTTAGATTCAAATGGTCTTCAAATAGGCAAGCAGTTTAGAATGAGATATAAAAGAGTCACAGAGCTCATATGTAATGCACCAACAGAAAATCACGATGCAGGACATGTTCCCTACTTGATTTTGAGAGGTGGCTTATTTTTGGTGCCTGTAGCCAAGTTGAGAGCAGAGAGGCACAAGTATTCAGACTGGTGAAGAGCTCAGATTCAGTTCTGTCCTTTACTTGAGGGTATATAACTTTCTTTCTTTCCAAAAGATACTCAAACTCACCAAGCCTTAAAATACTTCAAAACGAGACTTTATTATACTATTTGGATGACAGATTCAAAACCATGTATGTAATTTAGGAGTTTACTGGGACTGGAACTGGGAATACCAGCATTTTAGCCCTCTGTGTCTAGGAGGTCACTGCTCACAGAATTCAGTGCATGAAGACCTGGAACCTGAATTTTTATTCTTAGCATATATTACTTTTTTTTTTTTAACTGAATATTCCATACATTAGTTCAACATTTATCAAGTTCAGTGAAAAAATATATTGCCAGTAGATACCGTTGCAAAGGGATGGAATATGTAACTACAATACTTTGAACTATGCACTAATAACTTATGAATAAGAAACCATAAAAAGCCCCTGGGGCTGCAGCATTGCTGAGTGAAGGGTGATGCCTCTTTGGTCATACTATACTAGGTACTGCACGAACAGTGAGAGACAGCCCTTATAATCCTTCATCACCTGATCCTTCACTGGATAGTTTTAAAAGGCAACATTTGAAAGTTGATCTTTCAAAGAAGTAATTTCTGACATTCCAAGTATATTTTTGATGGTAAACATTAAAAACATGTGATTGTGCCTTAGGATCTTAACCTGTGTGAACTGTATGTGTAAGTCAGAGGAGACAATGAAGAATTTCTCAGTGAATTTCAGGATGCCTGTTGCTACAATGAGTTGCTCCACTCCATCAGCAATAGCATGCTTGTTGCATTAAGCAGTTCTGAGGATCTAAACTTTAACTCTGGTATTTATCAAAAGAAGTTTGAGAAGGTGGTGTTTAGAAAATGAAGATATTCCCAGGTAAATCAATTTAGGTGAGGAACAGAGAGAGGATGTCAAAAGACTCAAATGAGCAAATGTGCCCAGCAGAAAGATATTACTGTCTAAACTATGGGGTTTGGCTCTAACTACCATCGTTTTCTCCTTTATAATCTCTCCTGTTATTTAACAGGACCACTCACTTCCTTCACATGTGAAAAACAGATTATTTCTTCCTTACCATTCTAGGTGGTTATTTTCATTTGATATAAAAAGCAAACTGCACATAAAATGTCAACCAGAAAGAAAGCCCCAGTGGAAATAACCCTGGGTGTATACGTGGAGATGAAAAGGAATCCACTGGAAACTGTAGAGACCACGTATACCTGACTGCTCATTATCTTTCAGTTAGTGTAGGAGTTAGGTGGCCTGAGACTTGGGGATTTTTTTTTTCTTTCCTCCCCTCTGTCTTCTGACCTTTGCTCCATGGAAGAAAACAATCAATTTGCAGACTGCTTGAATATGCTAAGTGAAAGCTGTATAAAGCCCAGGTATTGTACTGTATCTTTTACAGCTATAGCCATGCTGGGCTTTGTCTTTTTATCTGAAATTAGGAATTATTCAAGAATACAGAATTTATTCTTATTATTCTTATTCTTATTTATTCTTATTATTCAAGAATATTTAAGCCATCTTTAATCCCTAGGAGTGGCATTGTTATCAGCTAGTTGGGTCACTGGAGCAGGCCAGGTTCAAGGAGTGAGCATAGTGGCACGCCCAGGGTAAAGCTCTGGCATGTAACTGAAAGGTTTGTCTCCTCCGCAGTAACACTTTATTGTACATTCAGTAGCTTTGTTTGTATATGAAGTGGAATCTTAGCAATACATGAGCTCACTACAGCCCCCTGCTATTAAACATTTCCCTAGGGAGGCGGAAAGAGGCTCCTGTTTTGCATAAGAATTATGAGACAGACTATTAGCTCTGTTGTAAATTAAAGAGCAATTGCTCATCTTGCCTGGATTAATAAATTTCATGTCAAAAACCCCAAATCTGCAAGCGCTACATGGAAGTCACATTTGCCTGAAATTTCCGTGGAAATAATTCTTCTCATTTAGGAGCAGGTGAGGAACAAAAAAATAAATGACTTTATTCGTCAAACAACCTCAGTGATATTTGGCTGCATTTAGGGCTATCTTAATTATATCTATAGTGAGCAACTGAATTTTAACAAAGGGAATAAATGTTTCACTGATTTTTTTTTTTTTTGGTGTATGAGACATACGGATTAATATTTATGATTATGAATAGGGTGTTGTTTTTTTTTCCCATCTGTTGCTTTAAATATGAAAAGGCAAGCTCTTTTAGCATACAGTCCTAGGTGATGAACAATACTGAGTACCTCAGCTAAAGAGGTGTTATTTGTATGTGCTCCTGAAAGGAACGACACTCCACTGCTGTATCTCATTACAAGGCTCCAAACTACATAGCAGAGCAAAAGCTTTATTCCTGCATTCCTGGCGGACTTCACAGAGCCACTCACCTTTTCCCTGTGGGATAGAACCTGGAGCAGGAGTTGCCATCCCAGGCGCAGTACGGGTCCCGGGCGAGGCAGCAGTCAGCACAGGCGGTCCCATAGATGTGGCAGCGGTGCAAGGGGACCTGCGTGACCCCTTCCTCTGAGCTCACATACAGCTGTTGCTGTAGGAGGAAATGGAAAGATTCATTTTAGATGAGGAGGAGCTTCAGCCAAGACTCAGCTCACACACCTAAAAACCATTCAACTAATTTTGGAATTAAAACAAGACAAAGAGAGGAGCCACTAATACATGTAAAGCCAAGAAAAACAGACATCTCTCGGGTGAACAGGTCTATAATATTTCCATCTTCCTGTTAGAAAACACTTAGAACTACTTAGAATGTTAATGTTTTTTGGAAATTGAGTGTCACTGTTCCATGCTGGAGCAGGCAGGTTGAGTTAATTTTGCTCAGATTTGAGAACTTGGTTCTTATTCACTGAGGATTATTGGCTCATGCCTTTGAACTACGTATTTTCTCTGCTTATAGTCACATTAATAAATATTATGCAGAGTTCCTAGTTGGATTCTCCAATGCATAGATTTCCAAGACATAAATCCTAGAGATTATGCTGGGCTTAGAGCCAGGTTTTGATAGCCTTAGATACCTGGAAAAATTAGCCAACAGAACTTTTATAATAAATGATAACTTTTGCAAGGGAAGTTAAAACTGAAGCACTAGAATCTGGGCCAAAGTATCACTTTTACCCAGAAACTATTAATCCATTATTCCTTAAATATAAATTAATATTTAATACAAAATCTAGAAACTTCCCTGATCTTTTGGTCATAAAGCTAATAAATTTCACTGAATTTAATTCAGTGATGAGTGAGGAGTATTTACTTCTTCATTGTTTAGTGAAATATTGAGCAACACATTGCTTTGAAAATCATGGAATGACTATTTTTACTTTGGGTGTTTGACATTTCATTAGCTATCCTCACAGTTATTTTCATCACTCCTATTTCCACCATTACTAGTAATGAACAGACATGTACAATTTCTCCATAGATCCAACATTACATTTTTTGTATACACCACACTTCCAAAGGAAAATTTCTGTTTAGGACTTCAGTAAAATGAGGAGTACAATTGCCATCTTTTAGTACTTATTTTTCTTATTTGCCTTTTTTTTTTTTTGCATTTTTTTAAAGATACTGTAAGTGGTTTAGAAATCATAAATAATTAATATAAATTGTTTTATCCTACTGGCTCTTGGGAAGATGAAGAACTCATGTCAGATCCTGTCATGTTTCTCCACATTAATTACAGCAAATGTTTTGCCTATATTTACTATGATGAATTACAATTGATCTTTTAACATCTTAAGTCAATTTGTTTCTCAGTTAATAATATTAAGCAAACATTTCTCTTCTCCTTACCTTTTTAGATGAAATCTTCATTGTTGTTATAGGAGAATTACTCTGAAAGACAAAATTTCAAACCACGTTTACAAAGACTCTCATTAATGCACTCGCAAAACTAATATTTAAAGCTCAATAAAATCTGAGTCATATCTAACAAAACTTTAACCTTCCACATCTTGGAAAAGCATCACTCCTAGTACTCTTTTGCTATTTTCACAACTAAACAAATTTCATAAATACAATTGATGTGTCAGTAAATGCACTAGCTGAGCTCAATGGCATTATTATTCATTATGTGCATTGATTTTTGTACACTACTAATTAACCTGCATTTGTGTTAGTTCAGCAATACAGGGGCAATGTGTTTTGAAGCCATTATTCTCACTTTGCAATGAAAAACTTTCGTTTTTCAAAATTGATGACACAGAAAAATCATGCAATATTTACTACACAACTCTTAAGAATATGCCATATTTCTCCTACACATTATCTACAGTGCATACAGCTTGGCTAACATCCAACACACACTTTCAGATTATCGATGATAAGAATATTAAAAATGGCATGCGTGTTACTGAATGTTTTGTTCCCAGAGACAGTACGGTATACTACTGTGTGTCATCACTGGAGTCTGTTATTGTCTGTGTCCAAACCAAATCTTAAAGAGCTGGAAAAGGAATTATCTCGTTCATTGCCTTAAGCAAGTGAAGCAATTCATTATTCTCATCCAAACAAGTGATTAAAATGATGGTAATAAAAATGTTTAGCATTTTTTGAAGATTTAGCAATTGCTCAGTCACAAAGGAAAGCCGCACTGGTGGGCCAGGATTAACTGCAGTGGACTACAGGCAAAGTGGGAAGGCCAGGACTAGAAAATCTGGCTGTGAATCATGTGAATTGGCAAAGATATGAAGGAGTGTAGAGCTGCTCTGCAGTATTTTATGACTGAACTGTCTGGAGATTCAAGTTCCAGTGCAACACTGGATCTGATGCCACATCTTGCTTATGTTCTGGAAGCTGTGCTTTGCTTACTCTCCATATTTACTAGCACAAAGCCAGTGATCTCATTCCCCTCTCTTGGAGGGACTCATTAAAACACTGCCATGCTGCCCGCATAGACTGCAACTGCAGTAGTTGTGGTATTGTGACTTTGAAGGTTTGGGACAAAAAGGTCTGAGCACAGACACCCAGAAATGAGGCTTAGAATCAAGATTCCTCCCATCCCACCTATCAACTTTCTGTAAACTGAAGAAGTAATAATTGGACAAATGACACTCTAAGAAGTGTTACTCACATACATCTTTTTCAAAGGGAGGTTTTCAACAAAAGCCTAGGAGAGCTAATTATGCTTTTCTGAAGGTTGACACAGAAAGTATTCCTTTTCTTAGGGAAACAGCTATCATTGCATGTCTAGATTAAAAGCTTACATTTTTGTTTTTGTATCCTCTCAGTGAAATTGAAGAAAAGCCCATGACAAAACCCTTAGTTAAGTTTATAGATGCATAACACCATTTGCCCTGAAGCTACTTATTTTAAAGAAAATCCCATTCAAAAATTTGAAGGGGAATCTTCAACGTGAGGATGAATGTTTTCTTTCGATTATTACGAGCTGCTACATGCCAGAGTGACTGACAGAGGCTACTCCTTTGTTTCTCCCTGTAGATGTCTGTGTTTCGTTTTGGTTTATGTTGTGTTAATCTTGTTGCTTTTTTGACTCCAGAAGCTTTGAAGATTTGTAGCTGAGGAAAAACACTAGTTTCCTTCAGTTCTGCAGCCCAGAATTACCAAGATTATCAGATAATTAAAGAAGTATCTTAGATTTCATCAGTAAATACTGATAGTCTCAATATGTCATGCCAATGACAAAAGTTGCCTTCCAGAAGCCTCTATAACATAACCTCATAAAAACGTGATTATCAAAATCCTTCTATCTAGTATGACAACATGAAAAATAAGCAACTTATGTACAGGTAAAAAAAGGATTTAAGCCTAGCTACAGTCATCATTCAGACATTTTATTTTGCTCTTTGGGTGGGTATCAAGCTGACAGTAGGCACATTTACTTGATCTTTTATCAAGTCACAGTTGCCCTTGCCAAAGTCTTTTAGAACAAAGTGTTTGTGCGAACATACACATTGGAAGAGAAAATGTAGGAGCAAGCCAAACCTGAAAAACCTCCAGCTCTTCTAAAATGAGTTCTCCACTTGCAGAGAAATTGGTGGGTAAGACAACAACTTTTTGTACAGTTCCTTGGTCTGGAAAAGATGAGAAAAAATCAGAACATGTTAGAGAAAAAAAAAAAGAAAAGATGAAACATTATCAACTATGAAAAGAAACCATCAAATCCAGCACTATGACATAGAGAAAGGTATTAAAAAAATAATATGGGGTGAGAAAGCACTATGAGATGATCCCCTCACATGTCACAGACTGTGGATAACTTACATGACTATAAACAGTATTATTCTTATATATGAACTTCAAGAAGTCATGTTAAGATTGGAGTAAGTACCATCATTGTTACCATTCTACCTGAAAAGATCAATCAAAATCAGTAATGATCTTGCAGTAGAAACAGAGCAATAAGTGAAGGAAAGCTACTGTATAATTGTAGTGTATTCATACTCAGGAATAATATGAAATGACAACTGATGACAGGAAAGGTAAATCTTCCAAACAATAACCTAATCTACTTCTAAAAATAATAAGTGGAAAGATTTTTTTTCCAGGAAAGTCAAGCAATATTTAACCCCTTAATATATTAGTAGGAGCTATTGCTTTGGTCCACGTGGAAAAAGAAAAAGAAAGGCAAGGAGAAGACACCATAGTGACTCATTGATAGTTGCCATGTCAAAATACAATCAAGCCCCTCAGGTTGAAGAAGTAAGTAAGAAGCAAAAATGATGTGTCAGTGGTGGTGTTTCTGTGGGTATATACCATGAGTAACAAAATTAGTGATTTAGTGTACTTATGTGGAAAGAACATACGAAATGGAGGGGTCATTCCATGGGGGTTCATAAAGGCTCAGACATCCATATTTCTGATGTGGCAGAAAAGGAAGACTGTGGAGAATCAGAAGGATCGGTATAGGGACATTTACTGAAGGAGCAGAACACAAAAGATCCCTCTCATCTGAAAGGCCTGGAAATTTGTCTGAGTACAATAAATTTATTTGTTCAGTATTGATTCTGATGAATGGAAACACATGCTATAGATTTTGTTTGGCCTTCAAAAGTTTTATGAGCGGTATAGACTTTTGCGGTTAGTAAAACATGAGTACAGCACAAAATAGGTAAGTATCTACGTGTATTTTTATGAATTTGTGACTGAGGAAAGGAAATCTCAGTTTCCTGTTTGGCAATTCATGATGGAGACTATGTAAACTAAAAAAGTGCAATTTTGCCTTTGCTTTTAAGGGCAGTGACTAAATTCCATAGCTGGAACTCCAGGGCAAGTTGGTTGCAGTAAATAATTTACATCTTTTTATTTCCCAGGAGGAATATAGCAAATAACTGCATTTTATTTTAAAAATTAAGGTTTATGGCCAGAATATTGGCATGTAATGACCTGACCTCACATGCAGAACACTGCAATATGTTGCCATTTAAAGCAAAAAATGAAAAGAGAAATTGAAAGCTGACAAGACTTAAAAATCTGTAGCTATCAATTGTGCATGCTCAGGGCACATTAGACATGAATTTTTCATGAAAATTTTCTATGGAGAACATTTATTCTCATTACACAATGGCGCGATAAACCAGTTCCTTCCAAAGAAATATTACTGAAACTAAATCTCTTGATAGCACAGCTGTGGTCTAGACTGGGTGCCAGTATTAGCAAAACTATGGGAACCTGAGAGAGATTTACAAACTGCCATGACACACCGAAGCTTTAAACTGCTTCAGATGCATCCCTCACTACAGCTAAGGAGAAGCACATGTGTGTGTGCATGTGTATATTTCTGCTAAAGAGAATAACTCACTCACAAATATACACAGCTAAGGTCTAGTCTATCTCCATTTTTTGCATCCCTTTATCAATGTCAGATATTAAACTATACAATCTAGAACACTGCATCAGAAGTGCAGGAAGGAGTTGCAGCATTGTGTGATTTTTTTCATCAGTCTGCAAAGTGTCAGCTACCTGTGACCCTGACTTACAGGATATGAAGCTTGTTGACAGTGACCCTACCTGCAAAGGAATGTGAAGCTGAGCTTCCAAAGAACTGAAGAACCGGTTTGTTTCAGTGATCCATTAGCGCATGTCACACATTTAAAATTCTTAAATTGTCTTTGGTCTTCAAACATTGCTCGAAACTGAAATCAGAACCTGAGGGGAGATTTTATCCAGGGCACTGGGAGAAAATACTGATAATGCCTGACGCCAAGCCCATGTGTCCTAATAACCTTTCCCATTTAAAAACTGCGTTCCTATCTACCTTTTTGTCACAGCCTAGCAAAATACACAGAGTTAAGGACTGTTTACCTTACAGCTCATTCCCTTTAACTCAATATTTTACTATTCCCTTTGACTCATTATTGTACCATTAGGGACAGATCCTTGCAGAAAGATATGCTCCATTGTTTTAAAGCAATTAGTAAAGTTAATGCAACATTTAGAATAAATCTTCCTGTTAGGGAAAGTAGGCAATAGAAAGTCATTTGTTAAATAAAACCACTTAGAGCAGGGAATTCCAACAGCCTGTACATATAAATATAGATACTTCCAATAATGCTTGTAGGCCATAACTCTCCACTTCTTCTGAAAATAGTCTTTCTACTGTTGCTTAGCCTGTTCCTTAATAGATGAAAAGCAAATATTTGTACTTAGAAAACACTTCTTATTCTTTCCTCAGTAGTACTGAAGTCTCCATTGTAAGCACAGTAGCTGCCATCAGTCATTTCTATGTGTTCATGTCAGAATGCTTATGGCACATCTGAGTTTTTTTGAAAATTGTATTTGCTTATTTTCTTTAACAGCAAGGCAGCAAACTAAATTCCTGGGTCAGAAGGAAAGTTGGAAAGGATGTAGTACTGTGCACTGCAGGAAATGTATGCAAAATAGCAATGTCTGAGCTGTTTTCCAGTGTATTTCAAAACAGGTAATCTTTTGTGTTGTGAGCCAGCTATGAGATCATTGAATTAGTCACATTTTTTCAGGTCTAGTCACAGTATGAAATTTAAGCTAATTCTGTGAATATCATAAAAGTGAATGAGACTATTTCCTCCTCTGTTTACTTTCTACTTCCAGAAATCCCCTTGAAAGCAGTTCTATATTGTTATGATTTCACACAGTTGTGAAAAAAGCTACTGTGTCTACAGAACGTAAACCCACTGCTAGAATGTTCCAGGTGAAGTGACAGATTTATGCTTGCTGTTGCCCTGACTTTTCACCAGGAACTGCTTGTAATCTCGCTTCATCCCAGGCCTGGGAGTGGAGGGCAGACGGACGTCTGGAGGAATCTCTTGAGCTGACAGCAAGATGACAGGGACGACTCATAATGACTGTTTTTCTGTTTCAGACCTGCTTGAGCAACTGCAGTCTCCAAGCTCCATGTGAAAGACCATGTCACTGAGAACACATTCCCGCCTGAGAGGACTGATAAAGAGGGAATGGCAAGGGAGGAAAGCACTGATGTCCCATAGGCTAACAGATGAAGTAGAGAGGATGCAGAGTGGGAAATAAATTGAGAAGGAAGGCAGCACCCAAGAAAGGAAAAAGGAGAGAAAAATAATTATAACATCAACAATGATAGTAAAGCTAAAAGAATAAAAACTCCCTTGAAATGCAAAGCATAATTTAAGGCTTGTATTAATCAGCTGGGCTTCTTTAATACTAGTGCCTCATAACAACACCAGTTCCTGGTCTGACTGACCATGGGCAATAGAAAAGGCAAAGCTTAGTGATCAGTGATGACAAATATGCAGGTATTTGGATGGAATCTGCATTCCAGAAGCTGAATCTATATGTCTGAGTTTAAATCTCATTCTCTGAATTCCTCCTCACTTTGCTTTCCCCAGTCCTAAGCGTACACTGCAGTTGTCAGTATGGTGAGCATCAGAGAGACAGGACCCAGCCACCTCTGACTCACGCTGCATGCACAAAACCAACAAAAAATCAAAAACCTGACTTGTACACATCATAAAATAATGACTGCAATGGACATCAACTTCTATTCTGGCAAGAGCCTCACAGAGAAGCCTCCTGTGTTAGCCCCGGTGTGTCAGACATCGCGGCAAACCCTTCATAAACTTTTCTCCATGTTGTACTTGTCAGACCACTGGCAGATTCATTATTTTTGGTCTCTAATCTGAGTTGAACCAGCTACAGATAGATAAAATTACTGGGAAAACAAAGAGTTGACAGAATGCTTGAAATCTCTCTCCTTGAGACAATGTTCAGTCTCAGCAAAGCACCAGAGATGGTGGCAGGTGAGCAGTGAGGCCTGAGAGACATATCCTCACACTCAGCTGTAAATCAGGGCTCTAACCACAGCCACATAACTTCACCATCTGTTGAATGGGTGCATTTTTTTTCCCCATCTCACATTGTTGCTGTGAAACTTGGTGAAATCATTTCAAGCTGCGTCAAAGAACAAAAAGTGAGGTACAAGCCACGCTTGAGGGCAAAATTTTCACATTGACCAAGTTTGGTCCAACTTCTGGAAAAACAGTGATCTTGACTGAACAAAAAATAAGAGGAAACCAAATGTGCAGGAATGTCTTCTTTACATATCTTCTTAAGAAGCTGTGAGAAAGCTCTGGATGAGTTGGTCACTAAGTGGTGTTGAATGACTCACCTTTGCATGAGCAAGGGGAGGACAGAAGCCCTGTCTGCAGTGGTTGTGTCACTGTTGTGCAACACCACCTCCCCAAGCTCGTAGACAGGAAGCTGTAGCCATTACAGCTGTGGGAGGAATGCTTGCTCTTCTGACCAGATTATTTCTCTCTCTTAGAATCTGTAGTTTATTACATAATTTTGGCTATTCTGTTACTGGAGGCTACTGTTGTCAGTAAAGTTAGGTTTTCCAAAAAAACAGTCATCATATAACACCCTGGAAACAAGTATTCTCACAATTAATTCACATCTTTAAGACTATATTACAACCTTATGCTTGGAAAGCACTTACTGCTCCAGACTGAAAACAAGTGTTGCATCAGAAAAGTTATGAAAAACATTGATCAACCTCATGCCACACCAGATGCATTTGGCCCACATTAATCATCTGAATAAGCCACACTGAAACCTGAAGAGTTTCATGACAATCACTTAGATCACTTCACACAAAAACGTATCCTATATTGATTGCAAGGAGCTGAAAAAAATCCTAGCAGTGCCCATGTCTGCTTAATGTATCCAAGTTTGACCCAGACATTTAAATACTTTCGTAACACCGTGAGCAATAAAAGAACCGACATGCACAATCTCTTGGTTTTGCAGTCTGTGTGGACTTTGACTGAAGGCTTTCATACTGCAAGCAGTAGGTGGCATGCTTAAAAAATAAATATTAATCTCAGGAAAATGTCCTCACGCTGTTTTACTGCTGTTCTTAAAACTCAAATGCAAAACAATCTACCAAGGGATAAACTAGGAAAACATTGTACTCTTGAATTCTTTACATAAAATTGGGCAGTCTAAAGTGAAATTCTAGTGTGAATCAAAAACTACAAGATTGAATTGTGGGCTACCATACAAATGGGATAAATGAAGCATAATAACTGAATATGTTATTATTCATCACATAGGAAAAAAGCATTTTCATCACAGCTCTTGTCAAATATGCAAATAAGGGATTACATTATATCAAAGTAAATTATCCCACTGGTTTCTGGGAAGATAAGGTACACAGTACTCTTCTTGTAGTGCTGCTATTTATCTTAAAGATTTGATTCTTCTTATCCTAAGTTGGCTCAAAAGGGGGATGAAGAGACCATTTTGGGTGGACTGGAAAGTTTTCTTAAGTGGTTTGAGAGTCTTCAGGTTGAATAGTACACAAAAACAGGCGATCCTTATCATCTGAAAAGTGGGTGGAATGCTGCAAGTATAATAACTGTTCATGGGATTTATTTTCTTAGCTATGTAAGTGACAGAAAGAGAGAGAAAAGCAACATATTGACTCTCGGCGTGGACTGGCCCCTGCAAACTCAACATTTTTGTCCGAGGGTGCAAAGAAAACACTACATTTAGTTCACATTAATGTGAAAAAATGACACAGCTGCCTACATCCTCCCAGACCACAGCTACATCATGAAAACCACTGGAGTTCTTTGAGCTTTCTACTTCTGTTATTCCTCACTTGCATCCAGGAACTGATTTATTACTGAGGCTATAGAGGAGGAAGAGAGGAAAAGCTAAACATTTTGTGCTCTGCATCTGGCAAGACATAAAACACTCCAGTTTCAAGCATGAGACAGGTCACTGACAGTGACAGACACGGCTGGCAACATCTCAGTTCAGCAGCAGTAACTCATCATCTGAGCTGAGTATAATTGTCACCAGGTGCCAAGTCCCATTGTCTCTGGCTGTGGGGCACCAGGCTCCCAAGGAAATTATCACATGAAATTCTCCTACACAGTGTGGTTTTTCCATTTGCTGGGATGAACCGATACCAAAGAAAATCCCCTCTGCATTCCTTTTGACAGTTAATATCTCTATTGTATTCTCCCGAGTCTCGCAGAAAGCAGTGAATAAAGAAAACAAGTTTATCCTCTCAGTGGCTGAAACTTGATCGCTTTTATTTAAAAGGACTGAGAAACACAGCAACTTGCACTGCATCAGTTTCTACTGAGGAAGATCTTGGAAAGTATTAGTGTCTCAGGGAGTCACTGTGCCCTACTCAGGAATAATAATGCCCACTCTCACTACCAACTGGAAGGCAGACAGCGATCCTTGTCGCTGGTGTAATGCAGAAGTTAAAAACAATGCATGTAAAATATCAAGAGCTGCAGTGTGTGTATTTTGTCCAAAGCAGATCCTGTGCTGGTACTTGGAAGAGGACTAACAAAACATAAGTACAAGCTGAGGTATGTTAATGTTTTAAATGAATCTTAGGCACCATTAAGAATGGTCAGCAGCTCACTGAAGTATAAAATGAAATGGCTTGTATTTGTATCTTGCAGAATTACTGCAGTGTTACATGCCATTATTGTGCATTTTCATGTACATTCACTCTCTTCTATGCATATTCGGTATTAACTAACATGACTACATTAAGAATCCTGGATTGGATGGAAAAGTCTAAGTCTTGTGTTTTCTACTTATCTTTAGTAGGATTTTCCTCCAATTAGCATTAGGTGTTTATAGAACATTTTAAACCAATGGTACCAGTATATAAACAATACCTAAAACATGGATTTGAAAGATCTGTTCTAGTCTGCCAAGCTATTTCTGTGGCAAAACATTCTGCTTTGGCAAGGAATACAGCTAATAGACAGGCAAAGATTCTCTTTTATTAAGACAGAGTTCTTGTGGAGTTGTATAAGAATAGCTGGGTTAATATCTATTAATGCTTCTGATATTTCCACAGTAGTGTATGTAAACTGCTTTTCTTTACCTCTGAAGGAAAGAAGAAATATGACCCTAAAGTGTCTGAAAGTTGAGAACTGCAGTAGCCTTAATAAACTGAAAAGAAAATGTTGCTATATGTTAGGGAGGGAGAAAAATGACAAGAAGAAAGACCTGACCTAATTAGCTTAAGTTGACCTTGCAAGTGTGATCAAAGGATGCTTTAAAACTCATTTAGCAACTGCCTACCAAGAAAACTAAAATGCCCAGATTAAGAATGGATGACATTTTTACTGTAATTTATTAATTAGAGATTTTTCTATCCTAACCATGTCACATAATATACCTAGTCCTCGCAGTACAGAATGTGGTAACCTGGTAGACGTGTGATGCAAGAAGGTGAGCCAAGTATTTCTGTTTTCTTATTTCCTGTCCTTGAACCACAGAACCCTGTAGGCTGGAAGTGACCTTTAGAAGTTATCCAGTGCAATACCCCTCTTGAAGCAATTACTCTAAGGTTTTCAGGGCCATGTGCTGTTGGGCTTTGAATCCTGTGAATCTCTGAAGATGAAGAATTCACAACCTCTTTGGATCCCTGTTCCAATATTTGAGCCCTCTAATGGTAAATAAATTTCCTTTCCATCTAATTTCAATGTCCCATATTCCAGCTTGTATCCTTTGCCTCTCATCTTGACAATGAAGACCCTGAGTAGAATCTTTTCCCGTTGAATAAATAAAATAGATGTAGACAGCAATGAGGTCTCCACTTTGCTTTCTCTGAATAAACCCAATTCTCTCAGCCTGTTCTCATACATCACAAGCTACAGTCCACCAAGTGATCTCAATCCATTATGTGTCGATGTTTTCCCTGTGCCAGGGAGCCCACAGCTGGATATGGTACTCGTTGAGCATCCTGCTGGCTGGATATGCTTCTGCTAATACAGTGCAGTATGCATTTAGCCTCTTTTGGCACAAGGGTACCTGCTAACTTTGATAGGTGGGGAAGTTTTTCTACGAAGACTGAAGAGACTTCCTTAAAATTCCACACCTATAGAAGCTTGACATTCTTGGAAGTGCTGTTACCACCAGCTTCCTAAATCTGTTATGTCAGTCTGGTTATTCCCAGTCTCATGTGAGTTTGCGGGCAGACATATTTTTTTTTACAAGCAGAAAAAAAACAGGACCCCAAAAATAGGTGAATCATAAAAACAATGCATGCCATCTCTGTAATCATTTTCTGATGTTTAGAGATATATTTGTTCTCCTGGAGTTCTTTACCTTTGTTCTACTTGAAAACGTCCGTAGTAAAAAAGATTAGCCTTTGCGTATATCAGCACATAATGCTCTATTAAGACAGTGGGAGTTTCACATGTGAATGAATCCTATAGTCTAGCCAGAGTTCCACTCTGCTTGTCTGCTTTAATCAAGAGAGTGTGATTCGTATCTGAGTATTTTTGAAAAATCAAATTCGATCAGTATGAGAATCACTCATGTGTTCCCAGCAGACTTCAGAAGCATAACCTCAGATTCAAATTTGATGTAGCTAAAACCAAAATGTAGGTCATATTAGAAATCATTTTAGAATACTTGGATAAAATTCTCTATCCACTGCTACTAAGAATCCAACCTCTTGTTTATCTTTCTCTCCTAAATACTTCTATATTTTTACTTTTCATGTTATTTCTAATGTCCTGTAACATCAGATCATCTTTTTCTTCAGATGTTGTTTCTCTATATATTAAATAATGGTAGCAGGAGTATACAAAAACAATTCATAGTCAGATTTTGGAATTTCTGCATGTTAGAGAACATCAAATTCTAATATGGAATCACACTGATGACAAACCATATTCAGGACAGGAATTATAATTTAAATAAAATATAAAATATCCTAGTGTTGATTTCTGCCTCCAGTAAAATTCATGTTGATACATTATACCTCTTGCACATAGTTAAGATTCAAAGGAAACATAAAAATAAACAGAAAGTAAAACAAACACAATTTATGCATTTTTGCAGACACTTCTGTAAACAGTAAATATGTTTAAGTAAACATATACTATAAATGCAAATTATAAAGCAATGGATGAAAACAGTTACTGCTAATTTTGCCTTACCTGTTCCAAGAAACAAGACATGGTATCTTCCATCAGCAGCATTCACTCGGTCCACAGCAATCTTTGTATACTTGTAGTCCGTTCCTATCCGGATGATTAATGGCCTCTTATGTATTGGGTAAATGGGATTATACATCAAAGGGTGATTTCTAATGAAGGTCACAACATCATCTGGAAACTCTTTGGTTGTCCGCATATTGGGTGTGAAGGCTCCGCCTGGACACTGCAAAAAACATTCCCAATAATGCTTAGCAATTCTTACCATGGTAAAGAGAGATTTCCTCTCTTAATTCATTTACAAATATTGACTGAGAGCTGACAAAAAAAGTTCCCGAAAGAACACTTCAGACACTGACTGAAAGTAATTGTATTCCAGTAACTGGAATGAAATACTTGAATAGTTCTGCTTTTATCTCCCATCAATTCAGATAAAGCAAACACAAACATATTTTTGCAATATTGAAATCCACATTGATGGCTAAGTTCTGTAGTTCTGGACCTATTTTCACATTCATTATGTTTCCAAACATGCTGTTGAAAAAAAAAATCCAAGTAATTGACAGGGAAGATACAGTTTTTTGTTATAGAACTAGTACAAAGATAAAAGATAAAGTCTGATACCCAAATGTAATTTGGTTAATATCCCTCTAGTCATTATTTTGATTATGAGACAGTGAAAATGCCTGTGATTTATCTTCATTTGAAAAAGCAGTAGAATAGGTTTGAAGCAGGATGTCTGATATCTTGAGAAAGCTGATCGTTCACTGGATCTTACCTACCCCTTCATTTACAAGAAAACACAGAAATCCATTGGTATTCCAGATGCTTCTTTAAATGCAATGAATCGCCACTAAAATAATCAGCCCTGAGGCATTCTGGACTTCAAGATGAAAGTAAAAGCAGTCTTAAAAAGTTCAAGTGCCTGCTGAGAGTGAACTTAAAACAAGATTCTATGATTCTAAGATGTCAGGAGCTATGTCAGTATCTGGTATAATGCGCTGGATGTTCCCATGCTCATTTTCACAACTACTTCAGCCTCTATTATCTCAGTTTTCACTGCTGCTCCTGAGATTTCCTTGTTGCCACATTGCTGGGATATGAACCTTTCCTTGAATTATTGGAGCAATTCAGAAATGTTTCAACGGATTATTTTCCAGTTGGAAAATTTTTATTTGTTCAATACAAAACATTTCATGAAAACTTGTTCCTTTTGATGAGGACAATTCTTAGGTCTAGGATTCCATCCAACCACAGACAAAAACAGCTTGTAGCTTAGGGAGAGTGTCACCTCACCTGACTTTTGCTGTCTCAAAGTTAGGCATTTATTCTTAGCCATCTAGCTTTCCTCTGTAGTCAGTAATTCAGACTAGACACCCTGTTTTTATATGGTTAAAATTACGTAAAATGAATCATACTTTGAGAGACTAGGAAACTCACCAGGGGTATATGACTCATATGTCCAGTATACCTGATGCAAGCAAACATTAAATCTGGGTCTTCACATCCCAGGGGATCCCTCAAACCACCAGGCAGGAGTGTCAGTTCCACTCTTGTGATTAAAAGCTGTTCCATTTTGTTCTCCTTATTAACTATTCATTAAGCAGTGTCAGGAATCAGTTACAAAGTGGACTGTAGCCAAATACTGGGTTTTGAAATCAGCTTCTAGCTCTGGTAGGAATAGTTTAAAAGAAACTGCTCCACCATCAGTTACATTCACCAGAAAGAACTGGAAGTCAGCTCAAATATGGATCTCTTTTCCCATCTGAAGTACTTGACAATTGATTCTTCTGAACTTAATTATTTATCCTGAGTGATTTGGTTAGGTGCTCATCATAGATGATACTACATGCTGGTTTTCTAAGACTGCTGACAAAATTTAATTCATATTTGCTCTTCTCCTTCCTTCCATGTAACTTCCATCCAGTCTTACAGGAAATGTATGGAGCTATCTGCTATGGTTAGTAACAAGTGATGATAAAAGAACTGTCCTCATACATTAGGTGGCTAATAGCAAGATTACTCTTCTTGGTACTGATCTTCCAGCTAATGTTTCCTCTCTAGATGGACTGTGTTTCACCTGCAGTTCAAATTAAACTTTCTTGTCTCATGCAGTTCAGTTGAAAGATTTTCTCTGATACTTTCTGTCCTCCTTCCATTCTTGACTTGGAGATCGTAAGACTCATGTCTTTGACTTCCTGCAAAATGTCTGTGCTATGGTTCACTCAAGTATGACTCTAAAAAATCACATTAAAACATTGTTCTGCACAAGTCCTCAAAAACACATCTTTAATCAATTCATTCTTTTGCTATTCCCCATATAAACAAATAACAAGCAAAATATGTTGCTGAAGAACACTATAAATTTTCCCTTTTCTGGAGGGATTGAATCTGTATCCTCCACACTTCATTCAGGGGTCAATTGCACAATAATTATGTTCACAGTTGATCACTGTATAGTAAGATTACAGACAGAAACAGAATTCTATAATTTACAGTATATTCTTCAATGTGCTTTAGGTACAAAACTATATTCAGTTTCTATAAACTGAAAAATGGAAACTACCCTCAAACGTGACTGAATTTAGTAGGAAGCTGCCAATTATATAGTTTCTTTTTTTCCATAAGTAAGTTTTGCTTGTGGAGAAATAAGAAACCATTGGTATTTAGTGAACGGCAGCCAAATTCTGCAGAATTGATTATGGCCAAATGAATGTATTGCTTTATTTAATTCTACTGAAGCTATGCTGAAGCCTTTTCACTGTTTATCCAATGTACTGAAACATAATAAATGTTCATTTCTGTCCAAAGGTTTAGTAAGAATATCTCTCTAGGCAACTCTAAAGTAGGATTTTCCATGTTATAAAAAAATTCAACCCAGTCTAGTTTAGCATCCTAGAAGTAGCAATAACCTTTGTTCCAGAGGAAAAAGGTTCATGTCCCTTAGTGTGCAAGCTTGGACATTCACAGCTAACCCAGCTAATACAATTTCTGAGCAGAAAAAAATCTTAATGACCTGATTTTTACAGATTTTCACATAATTGAAAAACAGAGTTTGCAGTATGCATGTAAAAAAGTAGAATATTTTGGCAGTCTAGAAAACAAAAGCAGAGAAGTCCCATCTTAGAAAACACACCTTTGGGATACTGTGCTATGGCTGAACTGTGAGGAAGCAGAAAAAATTCAGTGTTCTTAAAAGACTCTGTTTCAGTTTTATTTTTGCTGTGAGTTAAGAATTTATCTTCAAATTAAAAGTTCACCAGCAGTTCTGAAAAAGGTAGATCATTTTTGTTACTATGTCAAATCTAAATCTGAATTTTCTTTTTCCCTTTCCATTGTGCTGCCTGATTCCTTCAGGCTCATCTGGTATACCATATAAGCCTCCACAAGATGAACGTCCTTGGCGAACCAAGAATAACATGGCAGTGGTTGAGGAAATATATACAAATGTAATATTCTGAAGCAGCAAGAAATTTTGAAATCACAAGAGCATGACACTTCCTATTTAAATGGACCATTTATTTTGTATTCATGTCAAGTTTAAACTTAAAGCCTCAGAGAATTCATCAGATTAGAGCTGTATGAATTAATGGCAAAGAAAGAACAACGCTAGCAT
Organism: Numida meleagris; assembly: GCF_002078875.1. Classification (NCBI taxonomy): domain Eukaryota; kingdom Metazoa; phylum Chordata; class Aves; order Galliformes; family Numididae; genus Numida; species Numida meleagris. Next base: position 10,870,666 of record NC_034409.1, on the reverse strand, counting down.
TTGAACGTAGTGGAATATCATGTATTGATTAGCTAATTTTACAGATCTGAGGACACGAAGTTCTAAGTCTTACAATCACTAAGAACTGCACCAAAATACAAAGAATGGTGTCCACAGACAGAAGTTTGGATCCAGACGGTTGAATACAGTCATAATACTGTCTTTGTATGCTTATTTACGTAATTATCTTTTGCTAAATTCTACACACAACATTTAAATGTACAGGAAAAACATCTGACTGTTATTTAGTGAAATAACTCTTACCATCTTTGAGCAGAAAGAACAAGAGAGATTAATATCTTACATGACAATGACAGTTTTTTTCTGGAAGATTTCCAGATACTGCATGATTTGAATGGTAAGGTGAGAAGCAAATAAAATTGTTCTGAACTGTAACTAAATGCCATAGTCACATACAGACCGTTCTCCTGGAAACAATAATCTCTATTTATGTATTAAACAAAGACAAGTAATTGGCAAGCCTCTATAAACATATTATGTACTTACAGTGCCAGGTCGTGGGTACGGAATTCTGCCCTGATATGGAATCAGCTGATGGTTTGGGCCCTCCTTGTGTGCAAATGGCCCATTGAACACAGTCTGGATGTCAGATAAATGATACACACACACAGCTGAGCCTTTGAAAATGGAGCTGGGAAACAGCAGGAAAAATTTAGCATTTTAACATAGCAACATTTCTATAGATTTTCCATAATTTTGTTATGTTCCAGTGCTGAAAGATAATTGTAAAATTACACAATACAATTTAATACTTCTATAGCATGAATTTACTTTAAATTAACCAATCTAGCTTCCCAACATACACCATTACCCGTTACAACTGGGTAAACCTTTTGAACCATGAACTGAAAAGAGAGGGAAGGACTTAATTACCTCTGCGGTAGCAGTAAGAAATTTTTCAAATGTTGAATATAAAAAAAAATACAATGTGACCCCAGTTAAATCAGTGGCAAAAATATTGCTGACTTAAGTTAGACAAGAGTTTTATAAACTTTGTGCTGCTAAGCTCAGCAGAGATTTCTAGAACTCCCTATCAATATATTAACCACAAAACCACCGCAAGCTTCCTAAAATCCATGGCTAAAATGTTAATCAAAACATCCAATACAATTAAAAATGGTTAAATCACTACAATCATTGCCAGTTGTTTAAAGCAAAATGGGGGCAGGTTGCGGCTGTAAGAGAGCTATACTCCTATGCAGTCCTCAAAGAGAGTTGAAGTTTAAAGCTTCCTGAAGAGAAACAGGGAGGTCCCATATGAGGAGAGCATGTTTTTTTTTTCCACTGCTATCGGTCCAGCAATGGTCTGATATCTCCTCAAAGAGTACAAGCCCTGAATGGCCTCCATCACGCAGTGACCATGCAAGGCACCACAGGAAAAATTCCTAGGGTAATGCTGACTGCTGTGAATTAATTCTCTTTTTTAACTTTCACTGCATATAAGATTTCGGATATTTATCCCAGTAAAGTGGAAATGCCAGACAGTCTATGCCTGATTTCAACTGTAGGACAAAGATAATCTAAGTTAACTCTGTTTTCAATCGATGAAGAAAAAAAAAAATAGCTCTAGAAGAAAACTGAAAACATTAAATTTTCAAATCTGCATTTACATGGTGTCTAAACAAAGTGCTACAGATTACCCAGCAATCCACATTGCTCTCAGCTATATATGTATTAGCAGGAAGAACCTTTTAGATAGATTATAATATTTGTGGAAATTTTTGTAGGCACTAATAGTTTTAAAAAAACTTCATTTAATCATTTCAGATGTTTTACATTAGATTTACAGCAGATTATGTCACCAAGATAATTTGCCTCAGTATTACTTTTTTCCTTCAGTATGGTTTTGATAAAAGTACAAATAGTTATTATTTGGTGGGATGTATCTCTCTTGCTACTGTTATGAGTTGGAGGTCTACAGAGGTGAAGAAAAAGGAAAAAACAAGGAGTAAAAATCATTATGAACACTGTATTTGACTATGTAACACATTACAATCTCCAGCCAAACAAAAAGAAAGAAATCATGAACTATGTGGTTCACGATTACAGAAATGCATGTGAGTGTAAAAGGTTCAGTAGAAAGTGAAAACAGCTTAAAAGCCAGGAATAAGTGAGGTTTTCTTTGTTGTCACCTTATATGGTCCTGCAACACCAAACCTCACTTCCACTGCAAGAATTCCAGGAGAATTAGGTATAAGAGTTTCCAATTCAGGCATGTTATATCCACAACCTAATCATAAGTGTGGTTTTACTGCTAAACATAACCTCAGCATTTTTTCTTTTTGTGTAGAAGGAATCATAAAATATAGACAGCACCAGATGTTTACAAGTTATGGAATTTTTTTATTCCCAACTCAGTATTACAAAGTCACATTTTCTGGGCTGGTTCACACATTTGAGAATGCAGATCTCTGGATTCATGTGAAAAAGTCAGAAAAGTTTATCAAGATCAAATATTTTTCTCATGTAAGGGCTATTTCACTGGAAATTGACTTTAAAGGAATTGTTAGGAATAAGTTAAAACTCTGCTGTTTTGATCAAATAAATGAAATTGAATTAAAAAGGCAATTTTCTCTCTTACCCCTCACCCCCCTCTTATGAATGTAAGTGATAACAGCTAAAAATTACACGATAGCATATTAGAAATTAATAAGCAGTAACTATTTCTACCCTGTATGTTACTGGTAGGTAGTGAGGGCTTGAAAAAAGAGAAAAAAATAAATGTAGAGATGGCAGATTTGTTAGATCTGTCTTTGTGGAGGCTTTCAGCATAGTAAGCCTTCCACTCGTAGTACTTCCACTGCCCCGAGAGTTCACTGATTGCTTTCTAAACATGACAAATAAGTGAGCGCTGCTGATAACGGGTAGCTTAAAGCAGCAAGGACGATACCAAACACCATATAAGCTTGTCTTTTCACAGCTCATTGAAGCCAAGATGGGTTATTTGCCATCTGTACGATCATCTGCCAGCTGAGAGACTGGAAATGATTTGTATGAATTCCTGTAAGAATTCCAGGTTTGATCCTTCAGGGTGCTGCCTGTTCTACAGGAGGTGTTAAGCACTTTCAGATGCTACACAAGTTCACTGCTTTGAAGTCCTGTAGCCTTCTGCTGCCGATCAGTAACAACAAGTGGCCCTGCACAGAAATGCTTTCCCAGTGCCAGCTGTCACTATGTTAGGGAGCAGCTTGGGCCATGCAGCACAGGATATATACTGTAGTAACAGTAATGCTGTTGACTGAGACTGTTACTCCTCTGTGCAAATATGGGTCACAGGAGACACATAGCGTTGCACAGGACAGCCTTCATCACAAACCATCATGTTCAGTTTTCATGCAGAAAGTTAGGCAGTTCAGAACCACTTACCTTGATGTTGTAAAAATTCCATACACAAGCGTTGTTCTGGGGTTATCTGTCTCCAAAAGAAATACATCCTCTGAAAAAAGAAAGAAAGAAAGAAAGAAAGAAAACCCTTTTTTAAACACTAATAAAAAATTCATTTTCCAATTTAAATTAAGACTTTATTCCTGCTGAGGTCAGTGGTAGTTTTGCTTCAGACTTGAACGGAAAGCAGCTTATTTATCACATGAATGGACCATATGCATAAACTCTGCATTTGAACATTCAGAAATAGAAATTAACTCCACACCATCTAGCCTCATGAAGACAGAAGGCAAAGATTTTCAAATATGCACAGCATCCATGTCTCACATTTCACTCAGCTGGATCTCATTTCAGCAGGTTGTTTAGCAGTAGTCAAATATTTAAGTGGCAGCAGCAGGTCAAAGACAAAGAGTTCCCTTAGACAGATATAATCCAAAGCAGGATAATTAGGTGTTTTATCATCCTGTACACACCCTAGATGCCCTACCCTTAGCTCATTTTCAACAGGATAGGAATAGCATGTAGTTCTGCAGTAAAGACAATGAGAAGTGTAAACTTTCCAGCCTCTGTCCTGTAGGGATTTATTAACTCTACTGTGCAAAACTGTACCTACCCACTGATCTGAACTTGCTTACTTTCACCTCTGATCTTTTGATCATTTTTTTACATTTAAATGAAAAATACTTTCGTCTTCGAAAGCTTCTCCTTACAAATGTTGTTAATAACTACAATCAAGTCAGCTCTTAAGCTTATTTTACTGAAAAAAACTGAACTGTTTAAGCTTTTTATAAGAGAATACATTCTTCAGCTTTCCGTTAATTTATGTGGCTCCTTCATTAGAAATTTGAAATTTTTAAAAATTCTTTCAAATATGTCAAAAGCAAAAGACTTCACTATGCAGGACTGGCAGCGTTACACTCATATATGTGAAATCTCTCTCAGATTTTTGTGCATTTCCAGCTGCAGCTGTATTCTTACTTGCTGCCACAGGATTGTGCTGGGAGCTCACACTGAGAACATTGTCTTGTACTCTGTATGCTCCTGGATTTTGTCATGCAAAAAACTAAAAGTAGTTTTCCTGCTGCCTTGTTGAAGAGGAATGGGTTGGCAAATCACAGCTCTGAAAAAATAGTGGCTAGATGCTAAGCACTGAGAAGTTCTGAAAGCTGATAATTACCCATAGAGATTTACAAAAAGGTAAAGTTTCTTTTCCAAGAAGGGGATTTTTGCATTTTAGGATTTCTACAGGGCCAATATTTAAATGTCAATGTTTTCACAGAATCCCAGAACCCCAGCATGGCTGAGATAGGCAGGGCCCTCTGGGTCCATCTGTCCCTGCTCCAACAGGGACACCCAAAGCACGGTGCCCAGGACCACGTCCAGGCAGCTTTTGAAGATCTCTGTGGAAGAGACTCTGCAGCCTTTGGACAACATGTGCCACTGCTCTGTCACCGGCACAGTGAATAAATGCTTCTGGTATTCCAATGGAAACTCCTGTGTTCCAGTCTGTGCCCACTGCTTCTTGTTTTGGCACTTGGCACCACTGAAAGAGCCTGGCTGCGTCCTCTTTGCCACCTCCCTTGAGGGCAATGATGAGATTCCCCCTGAGCCTCTTCTTCTCCGGGCTAACACTCCAGCTCTCTATTAACCGAGGAGCTGCAGGAGCTTCAATATTGTGTACAATAGTATGTATAGGGTGCAGGATTTAGATAAAACCTTTTGGAAATTTTCTTCTCGTACCTAGTTCATCAAAGTATGTTTCTGTTCCATCTTCATCCATTACTGAGCACACCAGTCTTGCTTTCAGAAATGTGGTCCACTTGTTCACAAGACTACGCTGACCACCTGTATCATTCTGGAAAGGAATAATGTTTTCAGAAAAATGAAATACAGCACAGCTAACATTTTACTGTGTTTTCCCACACTCTCCTCAGGTTAATTTCATCCTGTAATCTAGAGGTTTATACAGTTACATCCAACATAAAAATAGCTAAGATTAAACCAAACCCCCTCATCTAAATACTCAACAACCGAGAGCTAATTTTCTGAGCAAGCTTCCTGGGCTGAAGGCATGGGAAGGCTGGGCACTAGGTGCTGTGCTGAGGACGTGTGTGTATATGGTTGGGGAGGACTCTGAGTGTCTGTATCACTCACTGACACTTAAAGTGGAGAAGTCTATGCTACGGATAGATTATTCACTGAATATTCACAGTACTCTACATGCTAAATTGCAATCATAGTTCCTGAATTGTATTTATTCATTGTGCTACTGATGCCAGTAACAGCACAGTATACAGGGATGTTTCTTCTAGTCCTAACAGCAGAATAGCTCCATATAATCTATTAACCTATCCTGGTCCATGAGGTGAATGCTCTGAACTAAATTCAGAAATGATGGCTATTATGGATCAAGCTGGCTTTGCACTGTTGCAAGCCCTGATAGCTTGGCCCAGAGTTATCTAGTTTACAGCCCATTCAGGGATTTCTCCATCTCTCTCCAACACACAGTGGAATAGAGAAGTGCTAAACCAAATTGTGCAGCCTCATTCTGCTGGTGAACACCTTAGGTAACAGTAGCATCTTCCAAATGGTATATCTCAGTGTCACTAAGGAGAATGAAAAGAAAATAATGTGGAAGCTGGGCACATGTGATTTTGAAATGCTGTGCATGTTTCACTGGTGTTCCTATAGCTGATAATCAGACTTTTGGGCTACCCATGAGAGGTCTTTCACTGGGTTTCTTTTGGCACCATTTTACTAACATATGTGGCCTGTCTCAAATGTGTTGATATATGAATATGATTGTATACAAGTATACAAATATGCAAGCATGACTGGCTCAAACTTGTTTTCATTGTCTTTGGGATTCTGCCACTGACTTCAGTGTAAGTCTAAACAGGCTTAGGCCTCTCAAAAATCATCTGGGCTTCATTATAAAAGTAACAATAACAAATACAGCTGTAATAGTGTGAAATGTCTTTCAAAATACCCAAAAAGGCCTTTGGACTCCTTCACAAAAATATAGAAAATGGAGATTATAAAACAGATCACATGGGTCATCAAACTGCCAAAGCCATATTAACAGAGTCCAAACACACCCTCACACCCTTGCACAACATCAAAAAGTAGTTCTAAAGAAGACCCAGATGAGAGATGGGGAATAAACACACAGTCACATTTTTCATCCTGAACCTTTCCAAAGGAAGGAATGAAAAGTCTAGCAGTAATTGTGCATTTTTAATTCTGCTCTCATTAAAAAAATCCAGTTCTCACAGCTGTTTCAATCAATTTCATATACTGTTGATTACAGATATGAAAAAGGAAGTAGAGACAATGAAAAGTGGTGCAATTGAAAATTAATTACTGCACAGGAGTGGCTGTAATTCCTAAATTTAATTTTCTGATGCACATTTTTAAAGTTAGGCCTGCTCATATTTCAATGTGTTAACTCGGAAAGGACAGACATTGAAAGGGGAAGCAACATTTGAAAGTTAAATCAACATATTTATAAGCTGGATTCTGATATTTCCAACGTTTCAAAGATTTTGAGCGTGCATGTATGGAAGACTGCTGTTTCATAATTTAGTTTTTCTAAGCAATGAATGCATCTGACCCTTGCCAAGTATAGAAAGTTTGGAAATTCAACACTAGTAACTATTCTGAGCCAGTTAGAGAAATATACAAATTCTTGAATCTCTCCATTTCCATGTCATTATACATATAGCCATATATATAACAACTCTAGCTATGTGTTCAATAACATCTCTTATGAATGTGGAAGCAGAAACCAGAAATTAGTTTTGAAAATAAATCAGAGGGCTTTCAATCATTTTAATATACTAGAGTCATTTAGCTTATCATGTCTTACGAGCAGCTTGTCCCAAAACCTGGCAAATAAAATAGTTCTTACTGGGCATATTCTTGCAATCATTGAGTGAATTTGCTTGGTGCTGCCACTGTTGTCTGTCAGTCTCTCTTTGAAGAAAAAGTAGATTTTGGCATCATTGGGGTCAGTGCCATCTGGTATAACATGAGCATCTACAAAAATAGGCTCTGAAATGAAAGAGTACCAAAGAGATGAAACCAAAAGCTGTATTAGTATAAGCAATTAATGATTTGACATTTACGGACTGCTTCAAGGAAACAGGATATATAGAGGTACTGCTGTGCTAGGTTAAGCTATACACTCTGGCCTCCTGTCTGTATATATCATATATCAGTAGGCAAATAGTTTAAAGCTGGCACCATTACATTTCTGCTGCCTCATATTTTATCCCACAGTGGATTTCTAGAAAAGTGATTCAAATGTAGAAGCATGAGTATTAGTTTACTACAGTGATTCAAAGACTTACAGGAAGAATCAGTGTATTATCACAGGCACTTCAGGAAAGACTCATTAAGGCAAAAAGTGAAAGTAAGTTATATAAAAACTCATTAGGAAAATAATATATATAAGGTGCTTTAAAAATACGTAAGTAATAGGAACATAACTCCTGGAATACAGAGAAGGAGAGCAGGATATGCAAAGGCTTGAATAGCATTTGAGTCCATATTAGAGGTTGATAAACACAGCCAAGTGTACATGAAGAACACTGCAAAGGAGCTCTTCTGAGAGAGAAAAATAATAGAAATCTATAATAGTAAGCATATGATCTCTGAAATACATGTATACACTTAAGGGACAAAACACACTAGTGCTGTTACCAGCATTCTCCCTTAAGTGCACACTCTGAAATGCAAGTGACCGTGCACTAGTTTATTGCAGTGCTTTATTAGACAAGCACTTCTATTGGTGTTGGTGCCTGTAGAACACTTACTGTTGGCAATTTCCTGTGTTAAAATATAATACAAAGTGAAGGGAGACCTCAGGAGACCTTCTAATATATGGCAACATTTTATGCATTAGAGGTGAAGGCACTTCCTTCGAAGTCAGATTTTCTGACAACTTGCTATTTGAAAGGTTTTCATACATTTTGCCTCGAACAGTTTAGTTTAGACATAATGCAAAAGAAGGCATCAGGTGGCTGGCTCCCGCATTGAACCCTTTACAGCTCTGTATTGTCTATAGTATGTATTTCCATACGGTTACGCTTCATAAGCTAAATTCAGAAAAGTTCTTTAAAAGACAAGCTCTTTATTTCAAATGGAACAAAGAAGAATCTCTGTGAAACTCATGAAAAGCCTTGGTAAAACTCTCTTACCACTCAGCCACTTAGAGTTGTGCTGGTCAGTTCGCACGGCATTCCGCTTGGTCAGGCTCCGAAAAATGGCCGCATCCGTCCCCATGAAATCAATATACATTCCTGAAAAAAGCTCTTCATCTGCAAAGAATTGAAATGGAGCAGTAAAAATGAATATATTGTTATGTCTTTGGGGAAATATGTATTGATTCATCTACTTTTACTTTAAACTTGTCAACTCTTTATTTTCACAGGAGTCTATACAGATAAATACTGGTTAGTGGGAATAGGGTTTCCCTCAGTTTACAATGACGTGAACTAGAATGAGAGAGAATCATCAGAGTCTGATCAAGGACTTTTGGGAACTGCATAACTAAATGCCACAGCAGAACCATGCATGTGGAGAACCCTTCTTTGAAATGAATTTAGTTATGGAACATTCAAAGCTAAGGATCACTGGAAAATCAGGCTAGTGTTATCAAAAAATGTCACATACAATTTTTTTAAGTACTTAAGCTTTTTTGCTATGGAAGTAGACAAAATGATTGGGCTGGATTCATTGCTGGAGTAAACTGGCACAACATCTATTTCAGTTAATGGACTGGTGCCAGTATCTACCAACAATACTGTTGAGGTCGCCCCAGGCAGCTTCAAGCTGACTTTAGTATTATAGAGCCTAGACAATCTTATTATAGAACTATATGCAGAACTACATGGAGCTACATATGTCTCCTTTGATGTGCTCAATTCTGTATATATGGTCATTATGCATGAGCAGAATTAGACATGTAAATTCCTACATTAACAGATATATGAACTTACGCTCCTGTGAATGGCAGAAATCTGTCCATCAGTCAGATTATATGTATGTGTTTGTGCATGTGTGCATAAATAAATACATGTGACCACAAAGATGATCAGAGGGCTAGAGCACTTCCCCTGTGAGGACAGGCTGCAAGAGATGTGGCTCTTCAGCCTGGGGAAGAGAAGGCTCCAAGGAGACCTTATAGCAGCCTGACAGTACCTGAAGGGGGCCTACAGAAAAGCTGGAAAGGGACTGTTGCATGTAGCAACAGGACAAGGGGAAATGGTTTTAAACTGGAAGAGGTCAGATTTAGACGAGATATAAGGAAGAAATTATTTTCTGTGAGGGTAGTGAGACACTGGAACAGGTTGCCCAGTGAGGTTGTGGATGTCCCCTCCCTGAGAGCATTCAAGGCCAGGCTGGATGGCACTGTGAGCAACCTGGTCTAGTGGGAGGTGTCTCTGCCTATAGCAGGGGGGCTGGAACTAGATGATCTTAAAGGTCCCTTCCAACCCAAACCATTCTATGATTCTTGGTAAAATTGTAATTATAATTACATATACTATCATTTTCCACTCTGTGAATAACCAAGCAATTTCCACTGACTAATGACAGTGAAACCCCAGAGTACAGAAGAGTAGCTAAAATAAACTCTAAGTCTCAGAATGGGAGTGGTGGCTGAACGCATTCCAGTACAGCTGGGTTGTTTGATTGATGTTTTTGTCTGAATTCTTGGACTACCCAGAGAGTGTGGTCAAACTGGCAAGAGTCACAGGTTCAGAAGCACTTGAGGCTATTTTTATGCTTGTGTGTGTGTGTATGTGCATGTGTGCATCAGTATGAAGGACTATTGGCTCATGAAAGAATTAACACTCTGGAGATTCCATTTTTCAATTGCTGTCTAGAGCCCAAACTGTACCTCTGTAGAGCATCCAGTAGACACTGCTCCCAATCTTCTGTTCTCCTCTCTCCCAGTGAAGACAAGATTTATGCACAGGAGATTTAAACAATGCATGTTTGTGAAGCCTTTACCTCCTGAACATATATCAACAGAATGATGTTAGATCTATACTAGTTTATAGCTGATTTTGTATTTGACGCCTCATGGCCTCAAACCACACCAGGGCTTTATTTTTACTATGGAATAAATTGGTTGAAAAAGATTAAGCTTATTGTATTCATGAATCATTAAGTCCAGTCCTATGCACATCCACATCCACATTAATAATAGTGCTACACTATGAAATGTTAATCCTATTACATATCAGCACTATTAGTTATGTCTTAAAGCATTCCTAATGTATGCTTGTTAATCGTGTATCAGATGTCTGTCAGCTCCACTTCCTTTTGGTTAAACTCTTAAATTCCACACAGCACTAGGTCTGCACAGAACAGCTCGTTCATACTGCTTCTTTTTGTTACTGGGGGAATAACTCAGTTGGAGATGTATGTGTGCTATTATAAATATCTCAGAGACATGCACCATGCACATTAGTTTTGCCAAGCTTCTTCAAAGTACATTTTTCGTGGCTTTGATGTAAAAGTGTCTTTGTACAATGGCAAACTTTAGCAAGTTCAAATTTGTTGTTATGGTATCACTTTCCTCCTAAGGGTGAATCACTTTTCCTGCCCTAATCTAGGGTCAGACTTTATGCTAAGGCAGGACGCTGGCAATGCCTCAAACTGTCAAGAAATTGCAGCTATTTTTAAAAATGGTTCTTTTGTTGTGGAAGAGTTACTCGTCTGGCTGTATTTTCTATGTCTTTCAATGAGAGGAAGGAATTCCTCCTCCAGAAGAATGCTCAGAGTCCAATATATGGGCTTCGTCCTGTATTTTAACTCAAGTTGTTACTTCCAAAGTCTTCCCTTTTCCAGTATGGGAATTGAGAAAAGATTCATTCAAGTTTGAAGTTTTAGAAGTAATTGATCTTTGCAGTAATAGGTACTTCCAAGAGAAAGTACAATACTCAGTCTGTGGGACTGTTTTGAAAAAGAATGTGACCTCTGCGAAATAATTTAAACTTTGCAGATGAATTATGTCATGAAAGACAATTCAAACCCCCGGGAAGGTCTCTGCAGGCACATAACTTAGAGATCAAGGAAGATAATGTAAAAATCTACTAAGATGAACAAAGCTACCATTGATATATTGTAAAAAAAAGAAGGAAAATCAGCTTAGTGTATGTACAGTAGTTCACAAACAATGTACTTCAGTAAATTTTCATAGAATAGAGAAGGAATTTGTAAATTATATTATATTTACTCTTTTATGACATTTAAAGATTCACGTAACACTACCAGAGCAGCATTAAGTAGCTGTGGATTAATCCATCACTGGCCTTGAACAAACATTTTCTTTACACAGCAAGATCAGTGAGAAGACAAAGATATAAGTTCAGCCAAGGTCCAGAGAGATATCTAGGTAGAATTTTCCTGTCTTCTATAGGTTTTCAGTTCATACCTCTGCATCCCCTGCACTAAATGTATTTGTAATGAGGAATTAAAAAAAATAATACTTCAAACAAAGCACATAAAACAGACTATATGATATTTTCCATAAACCTTATGAGCCTCAAAATTTCAAGGATATATCTACATCAATCAGTATGTAATAGCCATTCCAGTGAAAGCCAAATGGCAGAAATACCACACATTGTTCCTTTGCTCCTTGGGCAAAACATCCAGTATCTGTGTGCGCAAAGTTTTTGCTAAAGAAAGCCTCAAAAATCTATGCAACTTCTGTTTCTCTTCATAGTCAAAAATATAGCAAGGATCAGGCAAATGTTAAAAATGTGGAATTAGAAACTTGACTTTCGAATTAGAAGTCTACAAATGTGATGCGAATGTGAAATGTGGCATGCCAGGTAGGGAGGACCAGTGGTAGGGCCAGCATTACCCTGCGTCAGTGGTGATGAAAATGGGACCAAGAGGATCTGATCCTTGTTTAATTATTTAAGGTCAGTTTACTCTCTGACTCCTTTTAAAGGTGCTTCACATTGACAGAATAATGCAAAACACCCAATATAAACTGGAAGCTGGGCTGTATTGTTTTACACACATTTTTCCTTCTGTCTGCACTGAGTCTTGACTTGAGTTGTACAAAGCCTATGTTCCCTTTGAGTTTTCACTTTGGTGGTCATTTGGCACTGGGGTAATTATTTTTATGAGGGATATCTCACACTTGCTGAGTACAGTCACCACCAATTGACAAGAATAGTTGAGATGTGACAGTTGTATCACTTTGTGGTCTTTCAAATGGAAGAAAAATAGCAGCACTGGTTGGGTATAAAGCCAACCGAAGAATGAAAAGACTTGCAATAGCTAGTGGGCTCTACTGCAGAGATGACAACAAAAATGAAAATCAAATTAATTGTGGTCTTCAGGCTTTTTTTTCTCTCACTACTCTGAGTTTTTACAAATGATTAAATGAGACACAAGTGCTGTCTGTAATGAACAGGGTCAGAAAGTATTCAAACAGAAAATGCTAGACGGGCTAATAGAAAGTTGAAACTAACCCTGGGAAAAATGTAGAAGCTGGAAAAGGGACAATCTTTTGTTTTCTGTTTCTCTCTCTGTTTCTCTTAACAGCTTATGTCTGCATTTCATTTGTACATACATCCTTAGCTTCATGTAAAACTTGTAATGAGGGTGGGCACAAATTTTCTACCCATCAGCATAGACACAAAGGACTCCTTTTTGGAGGCTGAATCTTGTGACCAGCTCATCTCTAGCACCTGGGCATTCCTCACCATCCACGATCATACCATATCATTAAACCTTAGCATCTTGGAATACTTTTACTTACTGATCATAACAGACACTGTGTTCACGTTTGGGTTGAAAGAACAGCGTCCCTTCCCTGATTCACACTTGGAGTCGATCTTGAAGATTTGTTCCTGAAATGTAGATTTGTATATCAATTCCCATTCTAGAAACTTTCAGATGTTAAGTTATTTTACCATCATTAACAATGCTCAGTGTTGCTGGTCACTTTTTCTGCACTATCAGCATCATCTTTGTAGAAACCCAGTTATTTTCAAGACTCCTGTTACAAATTCAAGACATTGAAACACAGAATTTTCCACTCTAGCTCAATTATGCATTGTGGAGGTTGACCAATGTCTACAATAACAGCTGTAGAGATTACACCTGTGTTTCTGAATTTATTTATCATTTATTTTCTGAATATGTGGTGGTAATTATACTAGGACAACATTTTAATAAAGGTACTAGAAAAATAACACAAATTAAATAAAAATCTCATATGACAACTGTCATTTGTTGATAGTATAAATCATTTGTTCTCTTCTGAGCTATCAAATCTCAAAAAAAAAATCCTAAATTATATATATTATCTTCAGTATCATTTCTTGGATTATGCACACAGCTCCAGTTCCATAATAATAAATGATCTATTAATATCTTTTGCTGTGTTGGGAATTTTTCGCTCTTTAGGAATATTTGTGGGCAGCCTTGTTTACATTTTGTGTGATTCATAAATAGGAAATACATTTGGCAAAGTCAAAGCAACCTGGACTGCTTGAAATGCAAGCAGTCTGAATATCTTTAGAAAACTCCCCAATCTGGGTGCGTTTTCTCCTTTTCCAGGTCCCAGCTACACTGAAAAGCATAGTATGCTCTTGGTTCTGACTCTACTCCTTGAAAAATACTGACCATAATGCTAGAGACAGACCCCTAGCACATCTACTTGCAAGCTACTGTCTACTGCAACAAACAGCGTTTTATAACAATCTTAAGATCTCTAACAAAGTTCTAAAAGACAAAATTGCAAGGACAAAAAAAAACAAAAAACAATCAAACTTAAAATATACCTATTTCATTAGAAAAAGTTAGATGAAAATGTTTAAAAACCGTTTGGATGTGGTGCTCAGGGACATGATTTAGCGGTGGGTTGTTAGGGTAGTATGAGTAGAGTTAGGTTGGGATCAGACTTGATCTTGAAGGTCTTTTCCAACCTGAGCAATTCTATGATTCTATGAAAAAACTGAAAAGAAGGGTTTATGTGATGTAGATGCCAATGCATTCGTTATTTGCCTGAAGGCAGAAAATCCTTAAATTCTCTTTAATATTTAATGTAAATCTTAGTGAAATGGGAGTACCACACAACTAACCCAAAACGCTCAGCTACAGCAGGAAGTTTTCATATCCTTTATCCCCTATCTCTCTTTCCCCTCTTGTGTTTTGCCTAATTTAATCACAGAGATCTTATCTATTACTTCTGTAATAAGCTCTCTAAAACAAAAGTTAAAATGTAAGTACAAAATTTCTAATATACTCTTGGGTAGTTTTTTCTGTTGCTGTTTAACTTCTAGATGAATATGCAGCTTCATGATAATCTATATTTACTATATTACATCACTATTTAACAATTCAAAATGTTCATTACTGCACTAGTAGGTTAGCTCCAGGTTTGCACTTGATTTTCATATATATTAAACCACTTTTTAGTCTATAATTAGTTCACATAGTGATTATGTTTGCTTCTGTTTGCATTTACTTTGACATTATAATATCTTTGGGTGACTAACAGTCATTATCAAAGACCAAAGCAGAGTGCAGAGTAAAAAAAAATGACTTATTTTTTAAACTCTGCTTCAAGGAAAAGAGCAACATTCTGTTCCATCTATTTGCTTTTTCCGTGGAATTATATGGAGTTTTGAAAACAAAAGAGGAGAACAGGCCTAGTTCTTCTGATTGTCGGCTATGACTCCTAGTGTTGTGTTTTGTAACACCTAGAGAAAAACAAATGTACTTTCTAAAACAGCAGTTCTCTACCTGCAGAAACAGCGTTCTGTGCATGGAAAACTGTACTGATTTCAAGGTGAACTGACAAAAGCAAAGAATGAGTTCTCTCTAGTCCCATCAGCACTGCATAGTTCTTCAGTCCGCTCTATACATGCACATATGCATGCAACTGGTTCAAAAGGAAGTGCTTGATTTTAGACTGTTATGCTATTGTTGGCCTATACAGTTAGGGCTTTGAGCATGCAATGCTTACAGTCAAGTGTCTGACAGACTCCAGCCGTCTGAAACAGCAGTTTATTTAATCAGTAGATCATAGGCATGCAGCTATACAGACAGTCTAAGTGAAGCCAATTCTGATCTTCCAAGACATGTATCCTTATTTTTAACTAAGAAATTTTACATCTTGCATCATGGAGAACTCATGTACATGGAGAACTCATGTCATTTCTATCTGACAGAAATCTCATTTACAAAATCCCTAATACAAAGAGACTCAAAGCCTCCTGTGACAGCACCATTTAAGCTTATAAAAGGACTTCACATTAATTAATGAAGGATGGCTTTCAGTGTTTTACAAAATTTTTGAGAAATATATTAGGATAATGGTGCTGCAAAAAGCAAACCTGCTTCAAAATAGAGCAAAAGAAGCCATTGCAGACCATTATCTAGAAGGATGGACTTTTTTCACCCAGTTGTGCTTGCCTGTGCTTTTAAATCCAGGTCTGTGAGCCTTTACTCTCAGATAATCCATTAGGACTGAAGGTGCAGTGATTCAGATTATATCCTCTGCCAAGGAGGTTGGAGCCAGGTAGAGATCTACCAAAAATCACTGCAATAATCCCATGTAAACCTACATTGAAAAACAATGATTTATCCATCCCCCAACAAACTCTGTAGTAGTAGTCCTGGGTCTTGGCCAGAATCCCCATTCTACTCCCAATGAAATCAGTGATAAATTTCACAGTGTCTTCCCTAGCAGTAAGCCCAGCTTCAAAGCTGCCCTCAGATGGCAGAACTCCAGGTAGTGCTCTCTGATCTTCCTTTCCAACACATCTGCTTCCATGTAGTACAGGAAAATATACTGTACATCCCTGTGCCTGCAGACATGAATCTGACCCAAAAGCTACTGCAGTGCTGGCTCTTGGTTTAATGCTGTTTTTTCTCCTTCTGGTTGCTTTATTACCTATTACATTTGCACATAAACAAACTTTTTACATGCAAATCACGAAACCTGAACAACTTTAAGATATTTACAAAACTTCTGGAACTCTGTATATTTAAAACACACAATGAAACTGAATATAGAAAATAATAGAGAGCTATGGAGAGAAAATTAGATTTACACCCTGGAAGGTTTCACAGCAAGGAGAAAACTCACTGACTTCATCCTGGCAGGATGTCCTGGTACAAAAATTGTGCCATAGATCAAAGTTACCTACACTTGGATTGCATCTAATGGATATTAAACTCAAGTCCAGCAAACCCTTATAACCATGTATAGTTAGTCCACAGAAGTGCTTCTCCCAGGAATCAGTAGCAACTGGGAACCATAAAAAGCTTTTTATCTAACCAACCATTTCAAGTATTTCATGACAATTCCAACAAACAGTAGGAATTAATCCACCAGAAAACATCAAATAGAAAGTAGCATCGTATGTAGTCCAACTTTTGATATGTCTACTGAGAACTTCAGATAAACATTGTATTTGAGTATGGTTTTTAACTACAGTTTTGCTGCTTGCTCATAACAGGGCCATCAGAAAAACATGGATCTTTGAACTTTTTCTGTTTTGCACAGGTAAAGGAACCTGCTTGATTCATTAATTTTTGCATTTTCAAATTTTTGCATTTGCATAACACTAGTGAGATCCCGCACAACATGAGAAGATACAAAGAGACTTACCTCAGACCTGCGTC
The DNA here is from genome assembly GCF_002078875.1 of Numida meleagris. Taxonomy (NCBI): domain Eukaryota; kingdom Metazoa; phylum Chordata; class Aves; order Galliformes; family Numididae; genus Numida; species Numida meleagris. The sequence continues at coordinate 10,853,593 of NC_034409.1, read as the reverse complement.
CCCTGTTGACATACACACACACTGGGCTGAAGGCTCCACTGCCACAGACATACAGGTGTGTGCGATTGTATGACTGTATCACCCGCACAAAATTTCCACAGCCATGCTGCAGGGATTACAGAATAAACAAAAATGACATTGGCAAATGTTATGGATGTTGGAATGTCAAGGGAACAGATACAATTCATATTTTTAGTTGCATCATGAGAACAGCTATGATTTTGCTAGTCTTTGGTTTTGAACATCTGCAAACATCTGCTTTCTTGTCATTTTCTCTAGGCTCAGAATCAGGCATTGACAAGGCACTATAGAGGAGCAATTAGAATAGTATCTGTAACTTGTCCATCTCCACACAGTAATTTGATTTTCATCCATAGACTTCTCTGTATCTCTAATGGGAAGAAGCAGGGGTCTCCACAGGAAAGCAAGAAGTAATCTTATGAAGTTTCCTTAAGGAAACATCTACTACAGTATCTTCTCTTTCCCCTCACCTCTTAGTTGTTTTTTGTTGTTTTTGTTTTGTTTTGTTTATTTTTCCCATCATAGCTGGAGATAATTCCTCTGTGAGTGGAAGAAGCTAAGTAAGCTTCCAGCCCTGAGGAGACAGATGGCAAAATCACCCATGATGAGAGAGACAGGACCTTTGTCTCTGCTCACAGCAGAAGGAGAAGCCTCCACCTTTCTCCTCATGTCTCCCTAACCAGCAGATATGAAGCTGAGGGGGTGAAAAGAGAAGAGGGTCTGGACAATGGTTCAGACCCAGAAAGGGACAACTACATTAAGATGGTCCAATTGAAGACTTGAATCAAAACCAGTGCCGCTAAAAAAAAGGTGAAGGGTCTTAGGAACTAAGGACTCCATGCTAAGGGGCACTGAGGTGGTGCCTGGATACTCTCTAGGGAGGTTTGCTGCCTGCCTGCATTCAGGACATCAGGAAGAGGATACTGGATATGATAAAGCAGAAGACTACTATCCGCTCCCGCTCTTTCAAGATTGGCCACAGTAGAATGCAACTAGGAAATGACAAAACATTCAAACAGACTTTCTGTCCCTTGGGAAGATGTTGAAGGGATAAGGAGCACAGTGTTCCCCTTGATCCTCCTGGTTGGAGACTGGGATCCAGGCAGGAGGAGAATGGACTGGTTGAATGAATGGCTACAAAGATGGTGTCATGTTCAGGGTTTTGAGTACTATGATCTTAGTCACACCTTCAACAGACCGGGCATCTTGACATTGGATGGGATGCAGCTGACCAGGAGAGGCAAGAATATTCTGGGCTGGGCTCATCACCAGATCTTTGAACTGGATTTGATGGAGAAAGGGGATGTACTGCTGAGTGACAGAGAAGAGCCAGGGAATGCTCACTTTAGGAAGCAGTGGGGAGAAACCTCCAATTTTTACCAGAGGAATTTGGGAGTGTTCCTCCAACAAGGTAACATGACCAACAACCCAGCTGAAGTGCCTCTACACCAATGCATGCAGCATGGGAAATACATACTACTACAATCAAGGGCTACAAGGTTTTTAGAAGGAATAGGCAGGGCAAGAGGGGTGGGGGAGTTGCCCTCTAGATAGATTATGAAGAGCTGCCTCAGAGAAACAGCCATGACCAGGCTGAGAGGTTGTGGGTTAAAATCAGGGACCAGTCCAATAAAGGTCATCTCATCTGGTGGTTGGGTTCTACTACATGTCATCAGGGGTAGCCTGTTGATGAGGTCTTCTGGCTTCAGCTGTGAGAGGCATCACACTTGTAGGCTCTTGTCCTGACAGAGGATTTCAACCAGCTGGATGTTTGTTGGGAAAGCAATATGGTGAGCAAAGACTCCTGGAGTGTATTGAGGATAATGTAATGGTCCAGGTATTGGACAGACCAACCAGAGGTGAAGCATTACTGGATCTGCTTCTCACCAGCGCAGAGTCGATCATTAAGGAGGTTAAGATTGGAGACAGTCTGAGCTGCAGAGACTATGCCTTGGTCAAGTTCATGATTTTGAGGAATATGGATATTATACTTGGTGAGGGATGTGAAATATAACAAGAAGGAAATGTAGAGGTATATTGGTCAGAAAAGACAGGCCAAGGAGTGTATATCTTATCTGATAAATGAGAAAGGAGAACTGACTACAACAGACAAGGAGAAGGTTGTGGTACTCAACAAGTTCTCTGCCTCAGTCTTCATTGGCAGTCAGGCTTCCCATGCAACTCATGTCCAAAAAAGGGGCCAGGGGAGTAAAATTCCTCCCAATGTAAGAGCAGAGCAAGTCCAAGACTAATGAGGCTGAATGTGTACAAGTCAATGGGGCTGGATGACATGCATCACAGGGTCCTGAAGGAACTGGCTGATGTGTTTGTGTTTGACAAGCGGCTCTCCGTCCTATTTGAAAAGTAGTGGCTGTCAGGTGAAGTCTTCAGTGATTAGAAAATGGAAACATGACTCCCATTTTTAGGAAAGTGATAAAGGAAGACTCGGAGATCTACTGGGGAGTTGAAACCAGATGATTTTCAAAGTCCCTTCCAACCTAAGCTTTTCTGATTCAATGATAATTAAAAAACATAGAAAGCCCAGATCTCAATATTATTGTAAACAATTTCTTTCCAAATGATTTGAATTCTGAACATCACATTACATAAGCAAGTTTGCAGTGAATTGTTGCTTCATTTTGAAGATCAATAATAACATCTTCAAATCAGCATGAAAATTGAAACAGGCTGTTAAGTGCCACACAGTTTCACACTATCAGTTTTACAGTTGTCTCCCTCTAACATACCCTTTTCTTCTCTTGCTCTTCCCTTTTACACTGTCATCCACTGTTAATGCACTTTGGACGAAAAATAGACTTTTTTTCTTGAATATTTTCTTACTGAGATCTCAGACTTGCCTTCATATTAAATCATCCAAATCTTCACCAAAGACAGTGAGAAACACATGTGTTTTTTGAGCATAGTATTGGAAACTGTCATCAGTCATCTTCATGAAAATCTGTAGAATTAATCCGCATTCAAACAATTCATTTACACTTAAAGCCGTTTGCATTTCTGGATCAGTAGGAGCTGGTACTCTACAAGAACCTCTGAAAATTGGTGCATAATTGTAAGCAGTTCAGCGTTCACAGTTTCTCTGCAGGGAACACTGCATGCCTTCAGTGAAGTGCTAGTTGTAGTTATATCTGAAAGATCCTTTAACCTAGTCAAAATTTATTATTTCTCTAAAGTGAGGGCTGTTCCTAAAAGTTTCCATTGTCTCATATCTTAGTATCTTAGTTTGGCTCAAAAGAGGCTTTAGCACTGTCTTTCTATTGAAAATAGGTTTCTCTCAGTACCACCAATCCACATCATGGCTGTGGAGAGGGAAAAAGGAGAAGTGAAGGTATAGCACTAGATCATGTATGCCAGAGTGCAAACTGATGATTTATTTTCTTGCTATTTGCAAAAAGCTTTTCCAGAAGAGCCCTAGAAAAAGCAGTACATTCTGAGAAACCTCAGAAGAAAAGTCCTCAGGGAGGAGGGCAAGGAGCCAATGATTAGATGAACAGTACTGGGACAGGGTACTTGCTATTTTGCTCCAACAGCATGCCATGCACTTTCAGAAGTGTTTATGGCAAAAACGCGAGGGTGGTTAAATGAATGAAAGATTTCATTAAGGACAACCCTCTGAGGTTGCATCTGATAACAATGTATTTTCATGTCTCTTCTCCTATGATTTATAGACAATTAACAGAAGTTGGCTCAACATTAACATTATCATGTTTTAATGATCACAGGCAGGAAATCTATTTTATGATCTTCTGTGAGCTTTTGCCCATTTCTCCATTGCTGACCTACTGAAGTCCATTTGCATTCTGCTGTGTGATTAAACTGAGTACTGCATTGTGGCTCCACAATCCAACATGAGATTATTATTTTAGAAAATATTGTGCAGAACCGTCCTTCAAAAACTTCATTTTTTTTTTCCTTGTTGTATTACTTCTTGCTTCTAAATCGGCTAGGTCTTATGTGACATGAAATAGTTGTTCTTAGGATGGCTGTTTGTCAAAGCTGGTGGCTAACCTCTATATAATCACATATCAGTCATTCTTCTCTTGGAGCTGATACCAATACTCACTTACTAACAGTCCAGTGAATTGCATTACTGTCAATATCTATGTCCTAGGACCTCATTACAGTAAATGGAGAGAAATAGATGTCAGCCTAAAGTAAGCATCCAAGTTATCTTGGTGAACGTACTATCTGGAGGTGGCAATTTCTTTTTAGTAATAAAAAAGAAAATGCATACATCAATGTTTGTCTAATGGTAGTGCAAATGAACCCTCCCCTAACCGCCTTTGAAAATAATCTGCTGGTTGATTAAAGTCCTTTACTGTCTGTTTCTCTTTTGTCTTGTGATAATTACTACTCTCTGATAAGCCAAATGTTATCATGTTTCTACTTCTGAATTCATTCTCTGCTTCTCCTACTCTTATCAGTTATGAAATGCACAAGAACTTTGTTCAAAGTGGACTATAAATTTCAAGTTGCAAACACTCATTTAGATCTGGGTTCTCTTTTTCCCATTATTTCAGTGAGCTTTCAATAAGGTACATCATTGATTTGGGAGCTATTTTTCGGAATCGCATACATATATATAGTACTGAAATTTTGAGGACATTTATTAAGAAAATTTATGTAAGCTTCTATTTTTGGAACTTCATTTTTCTTCTGTAAATACAGCCAGGATTAAAAATATCAATTAACACTGGTGCAGATGTTTGGCTGAACATTCTTAATAAGCTCTGTTACAGGGCATCAGCAGAAACTAAACTGCTATAAATACAGCTTCTATCCAGAAATCTGTTAACTAATCTATCAACATTTAGGTACTTCAGTCTGATTAAAAGCTACAAAAGTCTCACCACGAAATATCTAACCTTTCTGTAGCGCTCAGTACTTAATAATGTCTTAAAGTTTTTTCTGACGGATTACATATTTTGTACACTGCTTTCTGCCTAGAGTAGCATCTACATTTTTTCTTTTTTTGCCCTAAGAAAAGTGTCATCATATGTTGGAGACTAATGAACTTCTGTATTTCAAATAAAAGAAAATTTATTTACCAGTCTATCACAAGCTGATGCAGTTGACAGTGTTACTAACTAGGGTCAATATCAATCTTCATGAATAAAGCCATATGTTTTATTTTCACACTTTGTGCAACAGAACAAGTCACTAGCTACAGAGCTTCCTGCACTAATCTGATCAATGTAAAGATGTAAAGAAACATGGGCATTCAACTGGAAAATATTTGTTTTTTACTACTATAGCTATCAGAAAAGAAAGCAGATAAGCTTTAATAAATAAGCTTATAAATAAGCTTTTTAATAAAACTGTAATATAACTTCATAAAGTCTCCTTCTGTTGCTGTAGAGCACTATAGTGAATTACTATCTACACTTTTGAAAAATCTGTATTACAGCTGCAGTTCAGCAGGCCAACCTTCTGGTGCCTGCACCAGCAGTTGCAATAAATTTCAATATAAACAAACAAACAAACAAAAAACAAAAACACCACATTTTTCTTACAAAATAGACTCATCAGAATTGTTGTAACATTACATGTCATGCATGTAGGTTTAGTTAACAATAATAAAGCATAACTAAAATAAATGAAGATGTTAGACTACACAGAAATGTGATGTTCTGTATTTTTTCTTACAACTTATTTTTCTTTTGTCAACAAAATCTACAGCCTTGTCTATAAAATACTGCAGTCTTACAGACTGTAAGATCAAATCACTTTAGGAGGACACCTGTGTTCAAATAGAACTCTACCAAAGACAGGATCTGCTGTATTGTACCAATGTATCTTTCAAAACAGTTCATTTCTACCTATTTTCTACAAAGAGAGCAATGGGATGTTATCATCCAATTTAAGTGCTTTGGAAGGTATCTGCATGTAGACGGAAGAATAATCAGATGCCATGCAAAATGAATCAACATAACCTCTCCATGGTCTGTGTTTCAAATGATTCTGGAGACCATCCTTTTCTCTCCCAGTAAAGCTACTAGGTTTTTTTTTTTTTTTTTTTTTTTTTTTTTTTTTTTTTTTTTTTTTCCCAATTTGTCAAATTCTGAAGGTGCATTCTGTTTACATAGCTTAGCTTTTCATCATTTCAGTTTGTCATTTGGTCTGCAGAGCATTTAAAATGCAAAATAAACACTTCTTTCATTTTGCTTTTGGTTGCAGTCGAGCTGCTCTGATTTTACTGCCAAGAACATAATGGGTGTATGTGTGTGTGTATGTGTGTAGATATGCATGTAGAGTATAGCTTACTGTAGGATCTTTGCCAGCCATTTTGCACTCTTCAACCTTGTTTGCTGACGCTGGCCACAAAATCTGTGAGGAAATAAATATCTTTTAAGTAACATAATTATTACATAATTCATTTTTATATAACAAACAAAAAACCATTGCGTTGCCTTACACTAATAAGTTAATATATTGATATTTTTGACATTTCGATTATAAGAATTTTAACATATAAGAAGAATAATTTCTGTTTTAGAAGGTAGTAAATGAAATAAAGACTTCGGTCTTTGATTGATATAAGTTACAATTATTAGATAATTTGAAGATAAGTTAATGAATGTATTTATTTTTCTTCTAAACAAGTGAGATTTTTCATCATCATCTAAATTACTATTCACTTTTTTTTTTCTTTTACTGAACTGCTATAAATTGTAAACAGTGGAAACTTGAAGTCAAAAATACAGTAAGAACATTTCTTGTCACAATTATTAATTTTTAACAGTAAAGGCTTGCATATCTTATCCTAAAACCTGATTAAAACCTTAAGATTTCAAGCTGATTTCTTGATTTCTTTCCAAGATTTCCTGCACTACAGATAGCTTTCTGACAAACATTAGAATGTCTGAATATTTATCTGAGCTATACTCAAACTCTCATGAGCTTCTTCTGTTATTTATCTTCATTTTGGAGTAGAAGAGACATCACTTAGAAATTTCTCTCTGTAAATTTAATAAGTGACATGATCTGATAACATTTAGCCTCAACATAGCCTAAATAACAGCATTAAAATTTCTCTCTCAATATTAACATATATGTTAATATACATATATTATGCAGAGAGTTACAGGTTCATATGTACATAGCGTTTCAAAATGGCATAAAATTAGTAAAGTGAATTTGTTATAAAAATAAATAAAGTAGAGAAAGAACGTGTGGAACTGCAAAGACTAATTACGAGCCTGATATTGGGTGGTCACAATCACTGCCAAAAAACTTTGGGTATTTTGCTTTTTCTGATTTTCTGAAATTTTATTTTGGGCTTTCAAAGTATAAATTGACTGCTGAAATATTTCATAGTGTTATATTGCAGAATTTAAGCCATAAAAGCCTTTGTACATTACCAAACTCTGCACAGAGTCAGAAGCAACCTGTTAAGGATGTGCAGTGCACGACACAATCACTTCCAGATCAGGTTAGCAGAATCATTGTGAGATCTAAATTAGTAAGAAGGCCACACTGGCCACTTCCAATTAAAGAAGGCAGCCCCATTACAGATGTTTATTTCCATATCAGTAGAAGGAAGACAGACATATTCATACCAACACACAAATGGGATTTAATTTAAAAGTGTAAGTTAGAGAGTTAGCTCAGGCTCCCCACACAATCAATTCTTGTAGACAGGAGTGCACAGAGGGTGATTCAAAGCACAGCCTAATTTAACCACTCTTAATCACTCTTCAGTGGGGCCTCCTATCTCTCTGCTGACACAATAAAGCCTTGACTCTTAAATATTGAACTTCCCTACCACAAGCTGGATCTCCCTGCCCCTCGACACTCCTGAAGCTCAGTAATAAAACCCATAGATTAATTTGGTATAACAAGGCATACAGGATACATTTAAAAGTGCTGTTGTAGGTCTAATAACCTGAAGATGGGTGAGGCAAAGTCTGTAGAGAGGTAATTTCTCTACAGTCCACTTTCTCGGCACACAAGTATTTCTGCAGGCTGCTTATTTTAAAAGCAGAAAAGCTGGATTTGATTTGCCTCTGAAAATAAAAAAAGGAGTCTCAAAAAGTTTAAGTATTGATTTGATTCTTTTAATAAAAAAGGTGCCTAAAACAGTGTGGGGAGTTGTGACAGAGATCTTGGAAAATGGCATCTCAGCAAGGGAGAGAAACAGACACAAAAAGAGTGAGATGAAGGCCACACTGTCCAAAAAACACTAAGCTGGTGATGGCTCATCTGTCCAGCTGAAGGGTAAGGGCCAACACAGCCATAACAAAGACTGAAAAACAGTTCAGAGATTAAGATTCAGAGTGAAAAACAGAAATAAACATAGTTGGAGGTTAAAGTCAGCTCTCTTCCTGTTGTTTTTTTTCCCTGTGGCCTGAAAATGATAGCATGTATCATATTCTTCCTTACAGTCTCTTTTTTTTCAAAGTGCATCTCTGAATTATCTTAAATCTTCAAGAGGAGTGGAAACTATCAACCCGTATAAATTTTCCTTATGGGGCCAAGCCATGCTGAACATCACTTCAAAACAAGTTAACAGTTGAACACAAGGGCTGAGGAGCAGCTGTACTAGCAGTTTGTTCATCTTGCATTACACATAAAACAAGTACTAACAGTTCAATAAGGTGTGGACCTGGACTTCTGCCTACTGCAAACTAATGAAATACACATTTTTGTCTTAAAAAGAAATGCATACAGTAAAGAAATCTTGGATTCTCAAAATAAATACTTACACTAAGAGGGTCTTGGCTTATATTATTGATATTCAAAGACAGAATGTGATCTTTGCTGCCCACATAGATCCGATCCTGATCTTCATCCATTAATAATATCCTGTAATCCAGAGGACTGTGTGATATTCTGTGATATTCTGAGGTCTTAGTTTCTTGCAGCTCTGAAATAGTAAAGACAGGAAGTTTGCAAATATGTTCAATTTCCATTCTCAATTCAAAATTGCAACTCTTTTTCAATAAACAAATCCTTGAACTCAACTAAGGCCAACAAGAGAAGAAAAACCTTTATCAGACAGTAACAATACAGTAGTTTGAATGCAATTCCCACTTTGAATGCAATTTTTTTATATACTAAGTAACTACACATAGCTCATAAAAATCCAGCATTGCTTTTATTCAGTCATGTAATGAATCTTTACTTTAATGAGTACAATTATTTACAGCTTTGGCTTTTAAGGAAGACCATACATTAAATTGATCAATATGTTCAATATATTTTGAAGTTTATGACAGCACAGAATCCACAAAGTGTGTACAAACTACATAAGAACAGTTTATTCGATACTCCTGACTAGGTTTCATTGACAATAGATTTTTATTGTTTCCAAAGTCCTTTCTTTTTTTCCAGTTCTTCATCATCATGCATGGCTTATTTAAAAAAAGTTGAAAAAATAAAAAAAAAATGTATTTGATCAAGCCTAGATCTGTTGTTTGTTTATGGGATTTGGACCAAACTATCCGAAATGTAGAACTAGCTCTTTTGTTGTTGTTTTTTCCTTCACTTAAAACTTTCTTCAAGGAATTGCAGTGAAAAATATCCTTTGATCTCAGCAGTGCAGGATCAGGCCTGTTTCAGGAATAGCACAAGCATCTGTAATGTAAGTATTACTTGCTGCCCTTGAGAAAGATCAGCCTTCCTGTCTCTGCTTGGCCAATATATTTTGGCCTCCATTCAGACTATTCTTCTTCCCACTAATGATAGAAGGGATATTTTCTCAAGAATTGATGATGGAAAAAACAAAATTTTTATAAATCTCGCATTGCATTCAAATGTTTAACATATAATTATGATGTGATCAGGGACATGTTCCCTCTGATTTTAACAGGGTGGCAAATACAGAATACAGATGAAGCCTTCCTAAATTCATAGATCAAGCACTGAGCCCACATCTCTTGTAAACTGTGTATCTGTGAAAATCAGACTTGTCACTGCTTCTAAATCCTGTAAGTTTTTTGTTTTTCCAAAACTCAAGGGTTTTGCTCAATCATCTTCTACAGATAAGGGTAGATAATTTGTCAAAAATTAGTCATGTTAGATTTTCAGATGACTAAATCAATGTGGGCCAATAATATTTTGGAAAGCAAAACTCTCAAAACAAAAAATATTTCTGGATATTTAGTCCATATTAAAAAAAAGGGTCAGTAAATATGTACTTTCTGTAAAACATATTTAGCTGGAAGTACATGTTTTTTCTAGGAGAGGAATTTTTGACAAGCTGGATACAACATAGAGGGAAACTGCAGTCTTTAAGAGGACTGAGTTATCTCTTTACTGTAGAACTCATGATCGAAAGAACTCTTAACGGAATATGATTTGTATTGATAAATATTATACACAACCCTACTTAGTTTTTGTATTGATTATTACATGGCTTCACAGAAAGATGAAAAGTACCTTTGATGACTGAAAGATATGATGTTTTGATTGATTTAGACGTGATAACTTTCAAGAGCAAATAGTTTCCTACATGCCTTTATTTATGGTAAGATTAAAGAGATCAACAATATTTCTATTTCACATTTTGCTCAGCAAAAGTTAAACATTCAGTCAAGGCCTACAGGCTGAGCTTAAGAGTTTAAAATGAAACTGTAGTCATTAAATATATATGAAAATTGCCCAGATAATTTTCAGAAATCTGTTTTCAGTCATTGAAAAATCAATTGTTTTACTCTATTTAAAAATACATTTATGTAAACATTTAGCTGGGACTTTCAAAAGCACCTGGGAGACTCATTTATACTGCCATTAAAATTCAGACCCTTTGCTCTCTCAGAAAGTCTCAGACTGACCTTCCATAACATGCCTGAGAAGCTAGTGCTCACCCTCTTTCCTAGGTGGGTTATTAACTTTACTGTAATGTTTGCCAGCTCTAAAGTGAAACTGAACCATCTCGTAACTGTATACTGGATATGCTAGAAAAGCACAGACAGACTGGGAAAGGCAGCAGTTTCCAGCACAACGCTGTGTAAATGTGAGCATATTGATTGCACTATGTAATGTCCTCCCTTACAGTTTCAGTTGTTCTTAGAATAAACATAATAGTAAGTAAACCATGATTGACACACAAATAGCAACAGATATTTATTTTCCATAGCCATTACTTATAGAAATCCATTACTTTTCTGGATTTTTAGCCTCTTTGTAAAGGTAATTTTCTTTCTTAGGCATCAGAAGGGTACTTTGTTTCTATCAAGCTTCTGATTAGCAGAACACCGCATTACAAGTACATAGCTTATGAAGACTCAATGCCATGTATATGACAGAAGGGAAGCCCTTGAATTCAATACAATACTGCCCTAAAACAAAGACTTTCACGATTTATTACCTTTATTTCTTTCAGAGCTGAAGCGTATAGTTCATTAGCCTACTAGAGGCCCCAACCAAGTGGGGAGGGAATTTATAATTTATAATTATTTTCTTTTCACTCAACAAAATTTACCACACAATCATCTAGGAATTATTATTATTTTTTAAATTCACTATCTAGATGTTGTTAATTAGAAAGTGCAGTGGCTGGAAAGATGCTGAAAGGTCTTCCACATTCCCTTGTATAAGATTTTGGAAAAAAATGAGATAAATATTTACAGTTTTTTTAAAACATATTTTATTCCCTGCTTTGTGAATTTACCTAGACATTAAAGGCAGTGAAGTCTCTATGGAGAATAATGTCATAGAAAGATCCTTGTGAATATTAATATTTTTCTATAGCAATCAAAGTAAAGTTTATAATATATTCTATAAGCAAATAACTGCCATCACTAATGATGCAAGAGTAACCTTTGTCCATCCTTCTTCACAGGTCAGTGAACTAGGTTTTGGTTTTCCTAGGATGATAACACCAATAACAAGTTGATTCCTACTATCAGAAATATGATATGGCTGAATAGCTCTCTTCTTTGAGGAAATACAAAAGTATCAACGAACTTTCTCCCCACAACTGTTATTATTGAACTGCACATTTTGGAGCTCCCAGTGACCAGGAGTTTTCTGTGTGCATAGCGTACAGCTTACTAGCACTCTATAATTATCCTTCTAATCCACCACATAAAAGTTAATACAAATATTATGGAGAAAATGATGTGCTCTCACAAGAGGAAAATATATATTTGTGCTGTATCTATTGTTAACATCTCAAAAGCCTTTGTAATGCTAAAAACTCACTGTGAACAAAGTAAATTACAGCTATCAGAAACTGGAAATCCAGGAAAGTGGAGATATCTCCTTCCACTGACAAACAATCTGTCGTACCTGAGCTGTTCAAACTGCACGTGTACACATGATCCACTCATCAGGCAGTCCTGTGAAGTCTTAATTCATTACTTGACGTGACCCTTTTAACACTTCCTAGTTCACATTCACTGGTGTTTGAAAACATAACCTGACTTTCTTAATATAAGGGATATAATAATCCCCAATATGTAAGATAAAACAAACCTTAAGGTAAGTGACTTCATCAGTATAAATCTTATACTAATATGGATGCTTGATACATACAGTATTGAAACTAATGCAATATTTAGTGACACCTTCCTAGGCAACCACCCCCAGCTCATGTCCAAGGCGCTGAGTTTATCCACAGATGAGATTTAGGTGGTCAGAGAGTGCATGTCGACTTCTCAGTGCTGAACTGTCTGCGGGTTTCCAGGCTGGCAGGGCTTCTTTAAGTCAATCTAGGACAATCTGTCAAGCTTTTAATTTAGGATCCCCTGTGGTAAAGTACAAGAAATAATATGTTTTCCACCTCTTTCCTGTTGGCACAGGAATTAATCCTCAGAAGGTTTCTTTATGGGGAAGCTTCAGAGCAGAAGCACAGATTTAGACATAAAAAAAAAGGAATGAAGTATAATAAAGTATAGCAATGGATTTACACAGAGAACAACAGTGAAGAGGAGGAATCTAGATTTCTGGAAAAAGGTTCTCCACAGGGAAGCTCTGCTGCTCAAATTGGCACGGATTTTACATAGCCTTAGCAATTTGAAAGTGAGCAAAACTGCATTGTTTTTCTTTTATTCCTTCATGAGCTATCGGTGCCACCAGCAGCAGGCCGTGTGTACATCCAGCAGTAGGCTTGAACACATTAGCCCCAAGTAAATGAGACTGTAAGAGCCTCTTAAGTCTCATTATACCATTAGTATGTGCCAACAAATGTGCCAGCCCATGCCAAATGTGAGACTGCAATATAAAATCTCAGCTTCTATGAACAGGAATAGAACAAATTTTCCTTCTCTCTTTTTTTCTTTTTCTTTCCCAAGAAATAAATACTTAAGCAGAATGATGTTTTTGCTTATACTGTTTAATGGAGATGGCACCATTTTACTCCTCAGTCATTTTTGAACATGTGAAAAAAATCATTTGTGCATATAAATTTAAAGAGACTGTAGATAATGCTGCTGGCTTTGAAAGGAATAGTTACATATTTAAAAAATGTGAGTGGAATCAGAGGTATTTGAAAAGTAAAAAAAATATTTTAAAGAGAGGAAAGCCAGAAGAAAGGCTCTTTTAAATTATATTTTTAACATCTTCCTTCTCATTTTGCATTGACTAACTTAGCTGTTTTGTATCCTTCTAGCAGAAATGACTGGAAAAGAAGTAATTAAAAGATACGAGATTTCATAAGAACCTAATCACTTTAACTATTGTTTTCTTTCTCTTATTTCTGATTTTTTTTAATGTAAGGAAGTAGAAGACATTTATTATTTTTACAGTTTACAACACAACTGTAGAAAAGTACGTTATTTATTATATTGCTTTTCAACTATGAGATCATACACTGTGACTACTTGCTTATGTTTGCAAAGAGAACACAGAGAGTCCACGTATTTCCTTCGCAAACCTTCAAAACATGTCACCTTTGCTCTGTCAATATACCTATTCTTTAAAAAATCTGTATTGATTCCTTTCACTTAAGGGAGTGAGAGAGCTGTTAAAGCGTTCTGCTGTAGCTCTTGCAGTGTTCAGACTACAAACCAACCCTCAGCCCACTCCCAAGTGAAGCTGATAATAAATGGGCCCAGAGTTGTTTGGCCAAAGAGCCATCAGCAGCCAGATGTGCTCCCTGTAAGTCTCTTGTGTGCCTTAACCACTTGGGGCCCAAAAAGCTCAGGTGGACCTTTGACCTTTTCTTTCTTTCTTTATCTCTTCTTCACGCATGAGAAGTATTGCCACTTTTTAAAACCCTGTTAGAATGAAACTTGTCTTTTTCTATGAAGAGGCAATAGGCTTATAAGAACTGGAAATCATGAGCACGCTTGCTAGCTTCTGACTGTCTGACAGGCTTTGAGTTACGTTTTTACCTCAGGAAAAAAAAAAAAGAGTGAGTGCAAGGGGAGAAAATAGATTTACAAGTGCTCATAAAATCAGAGGCTAACTAATTAACAAGATCACTTGGAGGATAGGGAGGAAGGGAGTTCAGCAGTACAGGTTGAAACAAGAGCCCACTTTGCCCAGAGTTAAAACATACAATTTTCTAGGAGGAAACTTAAATTGCTGTATTTGGAATGAGGATAAATAACACGGAAATGTCAACAGTATATAAATGTGATCCAATTTCACTATATACCTTGAATATGTCTTAGTATATTTGCTAAATGAGTTGAAAATGGAATTTACATATTACTAGTCTATGATAGTGAAGTCTTTTATAAATAGAAATAATAGTGCCAAGGTGAAGTCTTTAGAGAATGAGGCCCAAAGGTCTAGTGTGTCTGAAGCACAATCTGTCACCTTGGGCAGCTCAACACACACATTAGGAGCAGTAAAACGCTCAATAGCTCTTTGTGAAGGGGGACCATGTGTTGATAGGAAAACACATAGCAGTTAATAGCTAACTTTAAGCAGAGCATTCACATATGTCTATACACAAATCCCTTTTTACAATTCACAGAACACGCAGAAGTCCTAAAATCCTAGTAACATGGATTATTAACCAGCTTTTGTTGAGGATTTTCAATATTTGTTCTGAAATGGTAATCACTTGTGACAGAGCTGTTTAATTACGATTTTCTTAATATTGCTTCCACAACTATCAGAATGTTCTCCTCTTTGATTTGCTGAAGAAGGACAGGTAGACCTGCTGAGGTGTGGGCAGCTGCCAGTTTTGCACAGGAGGAATGTGCTTTCTAAGCAAAGGCAAACACACAATGAGAGAAAGTCACTTGCTTCTGCATAGCAAACTGCAGCAGCATGGCTCTGTGGCACATTCATCAACGCGCCATATTCCATCAGGTTAAGTGCATTTTTATGGCAGCTTTATATTATGAAGAACAGACACTATTAAAATGCTGGGTTATTTTTTTTCTTTCTTTTTGATTTACAGAGATATTGTCATGTTGAAATCATACCACATTCCACAACAGAACCTGGAAAAACATCAACATTTTCCAAACTGCAGTTGCACAGCAATTCCAAGTCTTGCCAAAGATTCCAATATTGAGATTCCTTCACTGAAAATTATGCACGACCACCCACACCCTTCGGCCACACAGCCTTGTCTGGCTATAGACACTTCAAGGCATAACGTTCAGATTATTCCTCCACTTATCTCACAGTAAACATGGAATAATCCCTCTGAAATTTCGATAGGTATTTTAATAAAAATGCTGAAATGTACCCTTCTTTTTTTTTCAATAGGCAGAGTGCAGTTATAATTGTACTGGTCATCAACTTTACTCCTTAGGATGACTTGGGTGGGGAACATGGGGAAGGGGTGTGTGAGTGTGTGCATATATGTAAGAAGATGTCTCACTATATAAGACACCAGATGTTTTTGGTCTCACAACCAAAGAAAAGACCTTGGAAAGCGTGGAGGTCTGCATAAACAAGCCAACTGGTATTAAAATTACTGCATCTGAGGTAGCCATGTTGTATGGCAGCCCTTTCTGTGCCTTGTGTAGAGAGTTAACTGCTCTCCAAGAGTTGCATACTTCAAAGTCTGCACACAGTAATGAAGAGTTGACTCCTTTGCTTCTTTTTGAAAAAATGGAGATGAAGGTCTTTGCCACCTTGCCTAAGACTCCGCAAGCAGAACCACTCTCACCCTCTAGCCTGTGTGCATGTGGTGGCTTTGCCACTGGGATCTGATATGGCTTTGTTTTCCAGATTCAGAAGTGAGAAGCTTTAGGCTGCCAAATATAACAGTAGTTTTGACATGAAGTGAGTTAAGAAACATCAGCACATCCATAGAGAAGTCATACAAATTCTACTGGGAGAAGTAAATCTTCTCATTGTAATCTCTTGTGTTTTCTTGCTCTCTTTTTTTTCAGTTGAACCAGCAATTACATCATTGCAGGAAAGGCAGTGATTGCTTCTGTGATGCTCATTCGCATACAGAAATGTTCCAAGAAGCTATCACACTAACTGGCCAACTGAAGCCCCTACTGCATGCAGACATGAAAACTCTTTGATTCATGTTTAAAAGAAAGATGAGAAATGGAAGAAAGGGAATTATTATGATTGTCTCTCTAAAAAATGATTTAAAACTTAAAACAGTGCTATTCTCTTACTAAAAACTGGCAAAAACATGAGACTCATGAGAACTGTTCTCCCCATTTGTTCATCTTTATCCCTTTTACCTCTGGGAGGAGAAAGAGGTCTGCATGGACTTTGTATTAGTTTTGCATCTCATTCAGGTTGCTATTATTTATGATGAAAGTAATACTTTTTAAGTTGAGGTTTGAGTACCTATTTGTTCCCCATAAATGTGAGACAGCTTAGGGCATCTGGGATATTTTTGCATGTCAGGGAGGGAAGGAGAGGAGCAGGGAGAGTGTAAGTAAGGTTGAATGAAAGGCAGGACATTTTACTGCTAGAATTGTCTTTGCAAGTTTACCTTTCTGTTTCAGTGCAATATTGTACTTCGCAGTTTTACCAACGTATATAATGAAGATTTGTTTTGTCCTTCAAAGAACTGACAAAGGCAGCCACTCCCAAAAAGTGCAGTTTTCAGGGGATAATAAATTTTCATTGAACATTCATGGAGAACTGGAATAGAGAATTATTGAATACTGCAAAATCTCCTGCACCTTAAATAACTAAATTATATTATCGGTCTTTTAAATTCTTTTCTGACTGAAAGACTTTTCCACTTCAAGTCACATGCACAGTCTTTCCTTTTCTCTCCACGCATACTGTTGCTAAGCTGCAGAATTACTCTTAGGGCCAGATAAAATAAAAACTCATTGAGAAAAAAATAGCTCAATCACCAAAATGTTTTATTATGAGTTCTGTAATAAAATATGAAATCCCTTCACTGTGGTGAGACAGAAGAACTCGTTTCATTATATTTCTTTTTCTCCTTCAAAGAGCAACCTCCCCAGAGATTCAGCCAATCTCTCCATATCTAGGATTGGCATTACTGCCCATGCTGCGGTAATCCCTATCTTTATTGATCCAACCAACTTTAGCTGTGTTCTAAGCCATGCCACTTTATCCACAGATCTCATTCAGAGGTCACTTCTTGCCCTTATTCTGTATAAAAAAGGGAAGCTTAGTATATGCGGGCTTGGATACAATTTCATTATTATTATTAACGTTTTAATCAAATTAGGATTAGCTAACAAGCAAACATCAGACACAAAAAGATCAAGCTAAATCCCAAGTGCTTAGCTTTTATTCATTCTTCAATAAAATAATGTTAAATTTACTCAGCCATGAGCTGAGTAAGGTTTGGAGGGCAGTATTTCACATTCAAAAGAATTTCACTCATAAAGTCATTTCAATGGACTGGTAAATTAATGGGTGACATTGTTAGACTTTGTCAATAATGAATACAGAGGGTTGTTTGTAAAAGAAGTCATCTATATTAAAACAAAGAAACAGATACGTGGGATGGTGGTATCACACACAACTAGGTAAACCGCTACTTCCTATTTTATTTTCTTGTTTCCTTTAACTATCAGTATGTCAGTAAACGATGTGTATTTATCTGTTGTCTCCATATTAGAGAATCGTCTCTATATACTGTTACCAACTTAGAAAGCTGCCAAGCTACGCTTTACATCTCAGAAAGATGAAAGAAGCACATATCCTTTCTGCACTATGTGAGAAAACAAAGCAGCTGGAGGTTAACAAATGGCATCCTTCCTTCAGTGAACCTTCAATGAACCTCTACTCCAACATGCTGCCAGACGGGTCATTATACTGGAGATAACAAACTTTATCAAGACAGAAAGCTACATTTGATTCCAGAGCTCTTTCACAGTTCTATTTACCCCAATCTTCTCTTGATATTTTTACCTTTAGAATAGAAATAGGAGAATAATAGAAAACTTCTCCATGATATTCTTCATTCCATTTCTAATATTTATGTGTTGTTCTTCATGGTTAAATCATCCCTTGTAATCTAATTTGGCCTCTTTGATTTTGCATCCAAGAGGAGAGGCCATCCAGCATTTTGTGCTGACAGAAAGCAAGCTGTTTTCTGGACGTGGGTGTTTGAGAGGTTTTCTGAAGTCAAGGAAAGCTTAGCTTGTGAGAAGAGTAAAGGTAAAGTCTACCCTTAAATATTTTCCTTATTTATGTATGTATGCATGAATGTATGTATTTATGTGTATTAATACTTATCCACTCCCATCAGAATAGCCATGTAGTTACATCAGATTGCATATTGATATTTTTTCCAAATAACTTGATACCACAAACTGCTTCACTAGACACAGTTTGGTCATGTCTCCCAGAGGATTTCAGAGGCTGGACACAACTGGAAGTTATTAATTTCATCATCAATGTGCACTGTGTTGCTCTACACTCTCTGATTGTTATGAGTATTTTCACTGGTAAATTAATTATGACTTAGGCTTTTTTTCTTAATGTCAACTTCAGGAACAAAATGTTTCCAAAAGTATGCACTGAATACCATTTTATTTATGCTTACTTTATTTCTATATGGATTTGGAAGCTGGAGGGTGGTCTGTCACTATTACATGCCATTTACGAGATGTGGCTGTACCTATTGCTGGCTCAGTGGGAGTGAAAGAGTGCTACACCCATGCCCCGTGGGGAGATGTGTTCAGTAGGTAGCAAGCTTGCTGTTTAAACACACAGAACATAACCATATTTCATTCTTTTTCGCACCATGAAGACTGACACAAAGAGTGAATTTAGCAGCACATTCCAGAGCTGCATGCTACCATCAATCTTCGAGTGATCACCAGCTGGTATTTGGGTGCGCAATAAAAGTCATATTTACTGGGCTCAGCCTGGCGGATTAGAGTCCACTCAGCTCTAAATCCCATTCTGATGGTATTTTGCTTTCTGACTTAAGACTTGTCACATAAACATATGAGTTACATATGTAAAGTGGAGTTAACAGTTTACTGTTTACTTGACTGAACTGTTTTTGGGTTGTATTTAGTAATGTACAAAAGAGCCTTTGAAATTAAATGAAATAGCTGGAGGAAGTTATTTCAAGTGTGTTTCACGTGCAAAAGGAGAGGTTTTCTTGTTGTTAATGTTTTAAATCCAGACTCTTCAAGCTTAATAAACTCAGCCAAAACTCTGGTTTGGATTTAAGAGATAACTTTTATGCTTTTCTGTTTAGATTTCATCTGAACGGGAATCCATTTAAATAAACAAACCTTCTGCAGTCACTCACTCCATGTTTAAACTAGACTTGCCATATTTATTCAGCAGGATGACCATCTACTATTTGGCCAAGAGAAAGAAAAAGTATAAGAATCTCCCCTTTTGCTTGTCCAGAGATAGCAAAAAGTTTTAGAGAAAAGCTACATGTTTACATTCAACTCTGAGTTACAAAGAATCTCATGACTAGAACTGTACCACTTCTAGATAATTTTTTTAGGCTCTAATGGGAGTGAGCCTTTAGTTCATTTGGATATGCTGAAAACCAGCAAAGAGAAAAATGAAGAAGAATGGTTGTTTCAGGTAAAATTAAAAAAGAGCCAAGAAGAGTAACATACTCTGCTGAAGTACTTTATGGATCTCTTACAAGTTCAGCTTAGAAAGAGCAGGTTCACGGAACAAAGGACTGAGAGCAGTCCAAAAAGGAAGGGTATTTAGATTCCCGGCAGACTAAAATTGGCACACTGCAAGTATAGGATAAGAAGCGGTAATAGGTAGGTGGATAGTACAGGATAGAAGTCAACCACGGTCAACCACTTAGATCTGTAGTAAACTATTAACTGTTCTAGAGGATGATGCAACTGCCCTCAATACATAACTCTGTGTACTTGATTCTGAAACCAAACAAAAATTCCACTAACTTTACAGGCAACTTTGTGCCAAAATTCATAGATTGATTCCTTTGTGTATGCCCTGTACTCACATGTTGGAAGCATAAGCAACATAATATGACTATTCATTTAAAGCATAATATAAGAACACCTAGAACAAAGAAGATTTGTTTCATGATCAGAACAGGGAACTGTAAGTCAGAACTCCCGGGCACTTGCTCTCTGACCTTGAACAAATCTCTCACTCTCCATTTACGCCCATCTAACCATCTGCTATATGTTTACAATCACACTTACCTACCTTTAAGGATTACTATCAAGTTCAACTAATGCATGTTTAAAAAAAAAAAAAAAGGAAAGGAAAGGTATTTTTATGTTCAAGGTACTATTCTAATTTACGTCTCTGTTAATGATTTAAGCTTATTGCATAATATATTTAAATCACTCAATTTTACACGTTTACATGCTTTAGTGTTTCTCTTGCATATAAAGTAATGCTGCTTAATGCACAATTCATTGCAGATCCATTAAATAGATAGTGTCACAAATTCTACTGTAATAGAAAGGAAATCTCCATGAGAGAGAATCATGTGATTATGAAAGAGTAAAGAAAGACAGTTCTGAGTGGCTTTCAGACTGAAATGTCTTTCTGTCAGAATTTGTTTACTAGAGGCTTGTTAACTCAATTAGACTTGTCCGTGAAGAAAAATGCCAGTTACCTTCCGTACTCTTAGCTGGAATTAAAAATATTTTTAATAGCTTAAATTTTTCAATCTAGTGTTTAGAGCTTTCACTACTATGTTTATTTATATCTATATTTTTACTAGCACTTTTAAATAATTTCACTTTCATTGCATTTCACTATATACTTCAACTGTTCATCAGTTATTAAAAACTAAATCTAATAACTTCTACTTTTATTAAACTAATCCTTCAGTGCTGCTCCCCTTCCTTGCCTCTATTTACTGTTCAGTGCTGGATTACTTTTTCGTTAAGTTGCACTGAATGATTTTTGAAGTGGAATTTCTTGTGTCAGACACTGAGTGCAGAATAAATAATTTCAGCTTGTTTTTATGTATTTTTGGCAGTTTTATACTTTAAATCCTAAATATTAACCACTAGAGACACTGTAGTCTAGAGATATCTGTCTTTCTGATTTGTACTGCAGAAGTTATCAAATCTATTCCGTCTTTTGGGAATATAATCTGACTGAGAATTACGACATTTTATGCAATTCAGGGTTTTATTGTCCCTGACCAGCAGTCTGTTGACCTCATTTTCCACTACTTTGCTCCCAATTTCCGCTCTCAACACCACTAAAATCAACAGAGATCTACTGGTATAAAATATAGCTAAAGCATTAGAAATCAGTTCTTAACTCTCCAACCAAAACCAGCTATCAGAAATGAATTCTTCAAATTTAGCAAATTTACCAGTTGGCTGCAAATGAAATTACAAAAAAGTGTTGAAATATGAGCTCATGGTGAGAAATAACCTAGAAGTACAGACCACTGGACTCTACTCCTGCTATTACAACTGAACTGGAGAGCAGACAATAGTTCTTAGATATGTGATTCTCAGCTTTGCAATATGTGTCAGACTGTCACTCTAGTAGTGCAGCCCGAAGGTGGAACTGAGAAGAGCAGAAGTCTCCAGCTTCCTGGGAGAACACTTCAGGCATCAGAAGCCTTTCTGTCTTATGCTTATGACTGCCACAGACCTTTGGGTGCATGTTGATAGGGCCTACCCACGCATACAAGGCTTGTGAAAAGATTTAGGCAGAGAAACACTTCTGCATTAGCCAATCCAATTCAAAGACACAGACTACAGGATATGCCTAGTAGTACAGCTTTCAGGGATGAATATTTCTGATTACAAGCTAGGATGGATTTTCCTTTAATTAATATCCTGAACTTAGGTTGATAATTCCCATCCAGATGTCAGTTTAGATTCAAAAATGTTATGCTGGTTATGTTCCATGTTATCTTTCCTTCCTATACTACACTTATGGTGTGTCTCAACTATTGTCATCTCTTCTACAGTTAAACCTAGTACAGCAATGTCCTTTTACCTTCCAAAATATGACTACCAAAAGGATTCACCAATAGCTGTTGAATTCATAATAAAGAAAACAATCCAGAGTTTGATGAAACGTTTTCCATTTTGTACTTTGTCCTGTTTTACGTACGCCATACTTGAACAGTCATGCAGATATGATATGGTTACAGCCAGACATCGAGTGCCTGATCCAAATTACAAGATGCAAAGCCGGCTGACCTAGACTTCTCACTGCCTAACAGACAGTCTTTCCCTTCATCAAGCCAAATTAATGCACAGTTTTCTGAAATAAAGAATAGTGACACATGAGCCTAACACATTAGTCCACATTGATTTCAGTTTGCTCTTTGTCATTTATTTCAACCTTCTTGCAGTTTCCTGTTTCTTTCTTTCCTTCTTTCCTTCCTGATTAGGAAAAAGGCCTGAATGATTAACTCAGACTAGATATCTAACATTTACAAGACAACACAAGAAGTAAAAGTGAATCTTCAATAAGATAAAAATTGAACTAGGTTTTTTTTTTTGTTGCTTACCTCATTCCTCAAAGGCCAACTGTGACAGAGACAGTAAAAAAAAAAAAAATCAATAAAAATCTGAAAACTGTTAACTGGGTGTTTTGTTTGTTTCTTCATTTCAGTGGTGGAGTTTTTGGCCATGGAAATGAAAAAGATTTAATTCCTTGTATACTGAATGTAAAATTGCATCAAAACTTCCAACCAAGACAAAAGAAAAACACCCACACAGACAGGAGTGTCATTGCCATGACAAGTTCACTTGCTGGATTTATAATCTTAGAAGGAAATTGACACGTGAAGAAAGGAAGGAAGTGAAGACAATAAAATATCTGCAATTTGAATACATTTACATTTATTTCTTGATAACATTAAATGCTGTTTAATCTCCCTCTGCCCGTCACACACTAGGGAAATGCAATGCAAAGGTCCTGGAAACTATTTATAGAAGCAATCAGAATGGGACTCTTCACAGAAGCAAAAACAATCATGTGAATAAATGCAAGTTCAGTCAGGCTGCATGTCACTGATATTTACGAACTGTTCACAAAGAACTCTGTGCAGATCATATAATCAATGCAGCTTCTCTCCTTCATTTCTGCTTTCTTTTCTTCAGCTCTCTAATAAAGCACACGTGGTACTTTTAGCTGGTATAAGATTGTGGGCATCAACTGAGATGACAGACAGTTCAAATACAAGCATGAACAATACTATGCTTCCAAAATTTGGGTAGCATTTATTCTGTAAAATTATAAAATGCAGTTGCTGTAAGACCATTTTGTTCTGTGCACTGGTTCACAAATTATTTGTATTCAGCAAACAATCTGCTTAAAGTAGCAGACTTTATCTATTCAATTACAAAATACAATATTTTAAATAGCCAGTAAGTTTATTTATGGCTATTGTTTTATTCTAATTAAAATAAAGCCTAGCAATTACATTAATTAATAGTGGTAGTGTGTTGACGTATGTCTATAGTGAATATAAAGTGTAATTTGTTTGAACTGTTTCTTCTGATGGAATGATATTGTTACTCAGGAGACAGTACTTGGCTAGATTTAATTGAACAAAGAAAACTATGTCAATAGCCTTGGGAAAAACCTTCCAATCAGAAAAGAGCAGGCATTTCAACAAGCTTGCCTGTGTACTGAAAAAAACTTAAGTAGAAAAGGCATAAAATAACTGCTGATGCCAGTTAAGATATGAGGACATAAAAAAATACATTATCACTCTGGAATAGACAAAGTATTAAAATATTCCCAGAATCTCATCTATTAATTAAATGTCAAGCTAAAAAGCACTTAATTATAATGGGTGTGTATGTCAGAATACAGCACTGTGATAAAGGACAGGATATTTCTGATTCCATTTCATGCCATGGAAGACAAAGTTCTTACATCTATTGCCTGCTGGAGAACTCATTAAGCCATCGCATTTTTTCCTATGTCTTCCCTCTAAAATGACAGTGAGCAGTTTGCCTTTTAGCTGTTCTTCCCCAGGTTTTTCATAGTAAAAAACCCCACATTTCTGGCAGCAAGGCCCTTTTAGATTAACATGAGTTCGACTGCTGACCAACTGCATAACTGTGGGCGCATCATTTCAGTTCTCCATTTTTCCTTCTGGCTTTGGTCTCTCTTCTTTATTTAGATCATAACCTCCTCAAGACAGTTTATGAACTTCTGTGCAGAAGGCCAGGGACAGCATGTTACATAATTTCAGTTTATTGTAATATTAACACAAAGAAGTTTTATGGTGGCTTAAAGGGGTTCGCACAAATGCTCATTTTTAAGTAGATTTTAAACGGTGGTTTAGGCTGACAGAATTTAGGCACCCAGTATGTGTTTCAGTCTCAGAGCAATATTCATTTAGGACACATTCCTGCAGGTTGCCTTCTGTCAGCTTCACTCTGCTAGGAGATCCAGGATAAATACATTATCATTGCTGCTGAATCACTCAGCCACATTAATGACTCAAGCCAAGGCCAAATCCTTTGTGGCAGTTAGGATTACAAACAATCTAAGCATCATCCTTTGGAGCAAATAAACAGGCAAGGAACACGCTGAAAAGTGATATGTAATGATTGCCTTTGAATATTAAGCAAGGCAGGTCAGTGGAAGGTCAAAGATCTTTTTTTGTGGAAGCACAAACCACCGACCCAAAGTCAGAATTGCCATTAGGTTAAAGCAAGCCAGCAAACACTAGAAGAGGAAGAAAGGTAAGTGCATGCTTTCAAAAACTGACAGCTTCATCACCCTTTCTGACTTAGTCAATACTTATGCAATTAAGAGAGGGCTCAGCAAGTCCATTTTAAGATTTCTAGGTTATCTGAAGGTATGAACACAGTTTGTACTACTTTTTGTTTTTCAGTTAATACATTCTTGTCCCAAGAAGGCATGAATTTTCCCATACACAGATAGGGTAGGCTTCAGGAAGTCATACAGTCTGTTGCAGACATTTGCCTTGAAGTACTAAAAGCTCCTTATACTCTCACTAAGAAAGAAAAATGAGTTAAACAGAGCAGGGGGTAGCTTAGATTCTCTGAAGGGAGCTATGGAGGAACCTGCCTTGACTTAATGAGTTGAAGAAGGGTCTAAAGAGATGAGGCTTTAACTCCAATTTACTAATAGTTCTCAGTTTACTTGATCTGCATGAGGGCACACATAATAGTGTCAATTTCCCCTCAGATATCAAAGCTGGTAGAAAGCATAAAAGATCACGGGCAATTTTTAAAACACCAGATCCCATTGGTCAGTGGTTCTATTTTTTTCTCCCTTTTATGTTAAAACGCTGCAATTTATTTTAATTCATTCAACTTGACCTGTTACAAACTTGCAGGAGTCATCAGCAACAAGAGAGTGTAGCCTTAAGAAACTTCCTCCTTCCTTTTATGTACTTACAGTGTGATTATACATTTTCAGAGCTTAACAGTCCAATGTATAAATTTACACCTGTGCTTGCTCCTATTGTAATTAATATGACTCACAAGAGTGCAGCAGGAGTGCTGGCTGTATTTTCAGCAGGACAAGGTTAAAAGGTTAAAAGAAAACAGGAACATTGAAGAATTCAAAAAGGATACAAGAAGAAAATGGAGGCAGATTTTCATCCACTACAGTTATAATATGGTCTCCTCTAAGGTACTTAAGCACTTCAAATTTAACTTAAAATATTTTTTAAAAATCTCAAAAATGCAGGTTAATGCAAGTTAAGCATGTATAACTGCTCCGTTGGACCAGCCTTTAATTTCAGGTATAATAAGAAAGAGAAGAAAGACAATCACATAGAGGGAAAAAAACAAAAACAAAACCACAATCAAGGAAATGAAAACACTGAGTTAGTTATTACTAAATGGGAATAGTGATGTCAGTGATTTAAAATGCATATCAATGTCTTACTGAAAGATAGGAAGATAGATTTAGCTGGATATTGTAAATATACACTGGGCTGTCACAATTATGTTACTATCCCAGCAAAGGAAACAATCAACAACAATTAAGAGGGTCGTGGAAGAAAAAAAAAAAAGAAAAGAGCAAAAAGAAGAGAGGAAAATATCATTTTAGAAATAAGATTGCCAACACAGATGAAAATTGGTTTGCATACTGTTTTCCTCCTGTCTCTATGCAATCTTGCCCGCGGGCATTTAAGGACAGTCATTTTTAAGATTCCTTCTGGGTTAAGGATACACTGGAAAGATACTCTCCAAACATTCCAAATGCTAATATATCTACCTGATACTTTATTTTGTCTGACAGCGATAATTTATGTGAAGTTCAAAGCAGAACTACAGCTCCGTATAACAAGTTGTATTGAAACACAAGGCAATCTCTGTCTGAAATAACAGCACCTTTTTAAGTCAAAGAAAAGAAATCAGAAACTTAAAGAGGGAAAATGACCTCATAAAATTCATCCAAGATCACAACTGGGAGAGGAACTAACTGCCAAGCCCACTGTGAAGTCCCAGGAGATCAAGGGTAGCACCTTTCTCTAAGCAAAGAGAAATCATTTGGGGAGTAGTCATCCCCAAGGAGGCTGCACACTGCAGAGCCAGGATCCCTCCTCAGAGCCCCAGTAAAAGTCTCTGAAGCCCTTCCAATGTCCTTGAAGTGACTAAGTACTCTGGATACCTACGTGCATGGGCAGCAAACTAACAGCATGTGCTTTAGGAGAAAAATGTGGAAAACCCATCTTTAAACATCCATTAGTGGTTTATAGCTTAACTAAAAATGTCTGGAAACACAATGAGAATTTATATTTTGTTTATGGGTTAAAATTATGATATTGAGTGACCAAGACATTTCATGAAATTTAGTCCAAAGAAGTTCAAATTTTACTGTCTGGGAAGGATAGGTTTGTTATATGAGGTCTGCCTCAAAAGAAATGCGTAGTATTTCATTATGTTGGCCCACAACGTCAGAGGTGGATGTTGGTGGGATAATAGTAGAGGTCAAACCTTCCCAACAATATTCCAGTCCATTTTTTTGTGGAGAGGAGAGGAGGAGAGGAGAGGAGAGGAGAGGAGAGGAGAGGAGAG